>NC_064640.1:591666292-591969322 GCF_023864345.2 Schistocerca serialis cubense | reverse complement strand
CCTGCCATATCTACAGTCACTCAGATCCCACCCACTTCATGCAAGACTTCACAGAGTCTGCCCCCTCCACCAATGACCTTCTCATGGAGGGAGCCCTGATTTAAAGCTCCCAACATAAAGCCTAACCCTTCAATTCCCACACCCCCTGTTCTACCATTACCAAAAAAACTTTGGCCACCTCACTCCCAACAATAGGAATCTCCCCACCTATCCTCACTGTATAGACTCCCACTTTCTCAATCACTGTCCAAAACCCGCCTCCCCTCCCACTTGCAATGCTTGCAATAATGTCCACACTACCTTCTCTGCCAGGTGAAAGGCTAAACCCTACACATCAAACCATAATTAACAGTAACACGCTGTCCTATGAATCATCTTATCTATCACAATAACTCAAAATGCCCAACTCCTACCACTGAAGACATCATCAGATTCCTCACCATTTTCCTCCGAAATACCCACCCCTTCCAATGACTTCATAACTTACATCAAATTTCTCTTGCCATCCACTCTGTTTTCCACCTCAACACCCAGGATACCTAGTCCTAAAACCAAGTGCACTTTGTTTTCACCCCTCCACACCCTCACTCACACAACTCACTCCATAAGCTCCCATCCTGGTATGACAGCATTACAGCATCCTGTACCACATTATCCACTCCCTACCCACAAACAAGCCCCTTTTCATGCACACCCTCCCCTCACAATATCAATGCCTTTGTCCTTAATAAAATATTTCTCCACGCACACGACAATATCTGAATTCCTCTTTACATCCTCTCCAGGGCAGAGGCGGAATTGCAATCACCTACTACAAAAACATCCCTACATCTCTGCTCAGCCACAGCCCTTACTCAATAATCCCACTGAACTCCTTATCATTAGCCTCTTCTTCAAAACTCCAACTCTTACCTGTGCTACTATCTACATGTGACCTAATATTCCCATCCCCTATGTATTCTGCACTGATGTCGACCAAACCTTCCCCACCTATATTAGTGCTGCTGATCTTAACATCCATAGTAGATCCCCTGCAGCACTCCAGTGGTGGCATCAGTTATAAACTATCTCCAAGGTGACATTGTCCCTATCACACAGCACACCCATTCTGAAAACAACAGCTCCTCAGATGTTGTCCTTGCAGCTCCTAACGACCTTGGGCACCTCACTGCAGAAGTCTTCAACACAACTGGAAGTGACCACCTACCTGTCCTCCTCACTGTATCTACACACTACCTCATCTTCATGTGCCCCATGACCATCTCTGTCCTAAAATGGTCCACGACTTTTCCTTTACCAAATGGAATACCTACTGGAAATCCACAGATACCCAGATACCTTCCAGTAACCTAACAATATCCCTCATGCCACAACCTTCCAGCAGCAGACCTCGTCAGATGCTGTCTCCCAGCATATCGTTACTAAAGCCATACATCTTAATCGTCCACTCTCTCACCACGAATCCCATTACTTATATCACTCCTTCCTCCAGACTTGTCAACAGGATATACTTACACACAACCAGCAACTAGAGCGATATGTTAGAAATATTCTTAATGCTAGAAAACAACAGGACTGGCACCAAACATGCACCCGGCTCCATGTTACACTCCCAGTTATCTCTTCCAAGCACTGGAAAGTATTTGACCACCTTACTGGCACCATCCCATTCCTTACTATCTGATTCTCCACAACAACCTTCACTTGCCTGACGACCCGAAAAAAGCCAATCGCTTTGCATCCTATCTCTCTGTGATCTTCTCCAACCCTGACGACCCTCTCTTTGACTTCCCCATTTGCTACTGTCAGTGAACACACAAATATCACAGTACCACCCCAGTCTCCCAGCTTCTGGTACTTGAACAACACCCCAGAAACAGAATTAAATCCACAAACTAAAGCACAGGACTTAAAACAAATACTTCGTAGAAGACTCAACACATACCTAGTCATGACCACATTACATACCACCACCTCAAAGAATGCTGTATTTCCTTTCTCATCACCCTTGCAAATTCTGTATATAATATCCTCTCCACAGGCTGTTATCAGAACCTGTGGAAAACCTCAAAAATCCTGCTTTTCCTCAAAGCAAAGAAACACCTCCCAATACCTTCTCATACAATCCCATCTGCCCCACATCAGTGTTCAACAAGATCTTTCAATCCATTCTCTCCCATCGCATTCAGTGCAATCTGAATCATCATTGTCTACTTACTATTACCCAGTGTGGCTTCCGTTCCTTCTCCTTTGCTGACAATCAATTCGTGAACCTCAGCCATCCCCTATCCCAATTGCTCAACAATCGCAAATCCGCCATATTTGTCACCCTTGACCTAGAGAAGGCATAAAAGTGCGTATCGTATTTTGGTCTTCTTTTCAAACTATAGACTTACGCAGTTTCCATCAACTACGTCTGCCTTATTGTATCCTTCGTCTGCACCGAAGGAGTACCCCAAGATTCCATTGTCTCCTCCCTCCTTTACGTCTTACACAGTGCTAATATGCCCAAACCACCTCCTGCCATCCACCTCCTTCAGTATGCTGATGGCACCACTTTCCTCGCCCTCTGTCCTACTCTCCAGAAATTGCTACGATCCCTCCAGATCCATCTCAGGCACTTTACCCTCTGGTCTAACAAATGGCTCCCTAAGATTAATCCCTCCAAAACCCGGGCAGAAATTAAATGCACTATCAACACATTATGTCCCCTTGACTTCTACCTCATTGTTTATGACCATCCCATGCAGCTAACAAACATACTAAAATACCTTTGAGTAACCTTTGACCAGCAACTAAGATGGAAACTCCACCTACTGACCATAAAACAGAAAGCCCACAATAGACTAAAACTATAACTGGCCAAACATGGGAACTACATCCCTCCACCGTCCTTGATACATACAACTTACTAATCTTCCCCATCCTTTGCTATGAAAATGTTGTATGGACATCTGCCATTCCCATGTTCTATAGGTACCTCCAGATCCTCACACGGCACACATTTGGCCTTGCTTTCTGCATTTGTTGACCTTCTCCCGCAAGAATCCCTGACCAGCTCATATCATACCCACCACTCCTCACTCACATTGAAAACCTCTGAACACTTTACACCATCCACAAAATCAGCTACAATATGTTTGCCCTCTACTTTTCAACCCTCATATGCTGCTGCCCCTTTACTATTACATTTCACCAATGCTCCACTTACACATCCTCCACATGCTCCTTCAAACAAATATCAGTCATCTCCCCCTCCAAGATCAGGAACTCCACACAGACATTTACCCATACTACCAGCTATAGGTCCACCATGCCCAATCCACCTTATCAGGGCTTTCTCACCACATATTCCCCTCCCCACACATTCCTTACCCCCTCTCCTGCCCTTCTGCCTTTCTTTCCCTACCCTCCTTTTCCTGACAACTACTAGTGTCACCAATTCCCCCCCTCTACTTGACACCTTCTTATGTCCTAACAGCTACTTTTACACTATCGCTGCAATGCACCAGTCCTCCATACTTATACCACCACGTTCGTACCCTCTTGGCCAGCCAACCTTTTCCCCTTGAAGAACTAACTCCCAGTACCATGGTACATCCTTAAAATTTCTAGTGACAGGAAAGTGCTTCTTTTACGTATCAGTGTTTCAGCAACATGTTTTAAAAGCGTGCTTATTGTATTTCATTTTAGCTTTTATTATTACTTCATTTAACTTCCAGTGCAAAAAAAAGTCATCCATCATGTATCTCAAAACTTTCATTTTATTTTTCACCTTTAAAATGTTTAAATTAAGTATATGTATCTTTGGTATATGTTTCTAGTCTTTTCATCTACTTTACTATTTTTTTGTCCATTGGCTGCCAAGTGGGTTGCCTATACTGCGGACAGCCCACACCACTGCCCATATGGGGCGTGAAGAATGAAATAACGATAAAGGGAAGAAAATCACAGTATCAGCTTTTTCACAGAAACCATCCCTCACCAGACAACCAGTGCAGAGATGGAACTTTGCACCCCTGATGACCTCATTTTGATTACTCCCTGTTCCTTACTATCTTCAAAACGTACTAACACTGTTGTCTTACCCCTGGCACTCAGCTGCCAGTACTTGGGCAGCGTACCACAAACAGAATTAAATCCACCACCTACAGCACATAAAACAAATAGTTCAAGAAAACACAGCATATCCCCAGGTCATGACCACATCACTTCTCGACACTGCAAAGAATATCCCTCTCCACTCATTACCTCTCTCCTTTCTAGTCACCCCTTGCAAATCCTTAATACCACTTTCATCTCCACAGGTTATGATCCTGAGCTGTGCAAGACCTCCAAAATCCTACTTTCCTCAAACTGCACAAACCCACTACTAATATCTACTGCTGTCACCTCATCTGCCTCACCTTAGTGTTCAACAAGGTCTTTGAATCCATCCTTTCCTGACACATCCACCAACACCTGAACCAACTCCACATTATTCCTGTAAACTGGTTTGGCTTCAATCCCTTTTTTCCTCTGATGACAACTTCTATATCTCACACATCTCCTAAATCACGAACTCAAATTCCATAAATCCTCTATTTTTGTCTCCCTCATCTTAGAGAAAGCCTACGACCATGTATGACATTCTGAACTACTTTTTAAACTTTTTTACGCTGACATATCCACTTCCAGTGAACTGTGTCTGCGTTATTTCCTTCTTCCTATCTAATTTCCCATTCCTTGTCATTATGAACAATACCAATTATTGTACATTCCAGCCCACTGTGGGAGTGCCCCAAGGTTCCATTCTCTCTCCTCTCCTTTATCTCCCCTACACTTCTGATATACACAAACCATCCCCATCAGCCTACCTTCTTCAGTATGCTGATGACACTGCTTTCCTCGTCATCTATCCTACATTCCAGAAATCCCCACTTTACCTCCATCTTCACTTCAATCAGTTTTCCTCCTGGTGTAACCAATGGCTCCTCAAGATTAACCTCCCCCCCCCCCCCCACAACCCAGGCTATATTTATAGGACAAACCACCTACACTTTTTGTCTCCAAGACTATTACCCGGCCATTTATGGCTGTACTATTCACTTAACTAATAAACTAAAATATCTTGGAGTACCCCTTGACTGGCAATTAACATGGACTGCTCACCTACTACTGACCATCCAACAGGAAGTCCACAACGGACTAAAACTATTAATACTACTAACAGACCAAACTTTGCGAATACACCCCTCCACTATTTTCCACATCTACAAAACCCTAATCCTACCCATCCTTTGCTATACATATGTTGCAAGGATTTCAACCCTGCCATAGTTCTATAAGTGCCTCCAAATCTTCGATATCATGCACTCCATTTCCCTTTCGACGTCTATTTACCTTCCTCTGCATGAATGTTCCGCCATCTCATCAACCTCCCATCCTTCCTCACTTACATCGAACACCTCCACATCTCTTCTACCATCTGTACACTAGATTCCAATAACCCTATTTTGTCCCCTCTCATCACCAACCTTGGTATGCTGCTGCAGCTCCACAAATATGTCCCACCATCCGCACATGTACACACACTCCATATCTTATCCCAACACTACTTCAACTAACTCCCTCTCCTAAACAATGAGGTTCGCCCTAATATTTATCCCTCTGAATTCTTCCCCACCCATTCCACCCTGCATCAGAGCTTCTCTCTCCCTATCCCTTTCCATCCATCTCCATCCCTTTCCTCTTGTTGCCACTAACAAACCTTACACCAAAATCGTATCCCACCATTATCTTTCCCACCTTGTGTCTTCACACTATCCACCCCAAGTTCTGTCTAAAATGTCCATAGTTTCCCTACCCCTCAACATTATGGAACATATTCTCTCCTCACGAAATGCATTTCACTCAGCCCTTGTCCTTCAGATTTTAGGTGAAAATGCAGTTTTTCAGTGCTTTTTCTTAGAAGAATTTCACCATTCTGCGTCTTGTTTTTATGATGCACGTATTTTCGTTTTTATGACAGTTTTGATTTCTTTAATTGTAAAAGGAAAATCATTCAACGTGTTCTTTTTCTCATTCTTGTTATATTTTAAAAATGGTCTTAGCTGAAGAGTTCAATATTGTACCTCTGACAACACCCCCTCCACCCCCCCCCCCCCCCCGTTCCGTCCCGCCGACATGGGATGAGGGGGATGGAACAACAATAAAGGAAAAGAAATCACATCCTATTCAGTTTTATAACGATTTCTGTAATCAATTCTTTGAATACTTTGTTAAATTCTAACCACCTTTAAGTTGTCAGAAGACGAATACATTTTTCATATGGTTAAACATTTTCGAAAAATTTTGCTTCCTTACATACAAAAGACAATATTTTAAAGAACTGTACTTTTAAATGAACTCCTTTTAATTACCTTGTATAACTGTCTGTACGTTATACATTCACCAACGACCCCTACGTTAGCTTTCCATCTTAATAGTATAACTGGTTGAAGAATGTATGACAGTTTTGACTCGTGTTATTGCAATATGTTACGAACTGTTCCAGATGAAGCGTATGAGAGGTGCATCATGTTTTGGTTATAGCTTCTCTGATTTTATTTAATATCTTAATATAGTAGTTAGAAATGAACTTTGTTTTACTTCCATTATAGATTCTGAAGATAGTTACTGCATTTTCGTAACCGGTAATTCTATTCAAAAATGTTTGTGACCAAGACAAATTAAAAACAGTATGTATACGAGTAAATTAGTCTTTAAGTGATGTGTTTCATAGTTATGAATGTTGTTTCGCAGTTGCAAATATGTTGTTAGAATGGTATAAGCAAAGCATGTTCATCCTATTCTGCTTTTCTTTACTATCTTTTTTTTTATCTTATAGTGTGTTAAGCGGGAAAACCGAAGTTCCTTACAGATGCCGAACTGCGGGTCAATGTATTTAGGCTGATGTTTGTAGTAACAGTTTAATCCGTCTAATAACTGTCAGTAACTAAGGATTATGTGAATTTTGTATGAAGTCAGTATCGACTGGATGGAGGTTGAGTGCATTTCTAGAGCTTCCCGAATACGATCCACAGAGTGAGACGTCGTTAGCATGCTCCTTCGAACAATAGACCGCTCATGAATATACAGTTTCAGTTAATAGTCTAGGTTCATAGATGCAGGCATTTTACTGCTGCCTGAATACAGAGACAAAAAACGATTGATATGGGGTGAGTAAACAATCAGCGATAAAACTCCGAATGTTACCAGAATGAAGCATTATACACTGAGGTAACAAAAGTCATGGGTTAGAGATACGAACATAATTGTTGGCGGTATCATCGAGTACAAAGGCACAAAAGGACAGTGCATTGGAGGAACTATCATTTGGTTCAGCTGATTCATGTGAAAAGGTTTCCAACGTGTTTATGGCCGTACAAAGGAATTTAAGGACTTGAGCGCGTATTGGTGGTTCCAGATAGACGCATGGAACATTCCATATCGGAATTCATTAGGGAATTCAATATTCCGAGATCCTACTTGATACTAACACAATTATTACTACTGCAGCTTTTTTGTTCTATGAATGTTAGTACTATTACTCTTTCACTATGGGCACTACTGCTATGTCCTAGCGTACGGTAGGGACGTCACCTTCCCGGTAATGGAGGCTGTAGATAGAATACAGCTACAGACGATGAACCTACCCACCGACTTCGGAGCCCTGCGAGACGTGGTTAAAAAAGGATTTGAAAGAAGAAATGAGAAATTTGATCTAAATTAACTTTACAATCAATCTGTCACCACAAATGGAAGAATAGCGCACGACTGCAGCAAAAATTGGCTACAATCACACATCATAACATACTTCGCACGTGAACCTTTTAAAAGTAGGACAGATTAATTCACATAACAGTAAGTTAGTCATGCAGGAACTCGGAGAGTCGTGGAGGAGAGGAGTCTGGATGTGCTCTGTTTGCAGGAGCCATACTCCCAAACCGGGCGAATCCCATTTCCAGCAGGAAATTGGCAGGTAATCCACAGTGGAGTGGAACCCGGAGCTGCAGTAATGATCACCAACAAAGCGTTAAGGAAGGACCATGTTCCTAGATAAACGAACACAAGTGACCACGGCGTTGCGGGGGCGTAGATGCATCATCATAGCTGACATAAATGCGTAGTGCCCCCTATGGTTCAGCGGCACCCGTGATGATCGGGGAGAAAAGGCCGGAGAGACCATCATAGCGTTACAGCTAGTGGTCGCCAATAAACAAGGGAACCCCCCACCTACACAGGAGGTGGGGGCAAAGGCAAAAACATTGATGTTACCTTGGTTACGTCGAATCTCGCAACCAAGGTAACGGATTGGATGGTTTGGAACCAAGTAACAACTAGCGACCACAATCTCATCACATTTTCATTCGGAGATGGGAATGCCGCTGGGACATGGGGTGGGAGACACAGCTAAACTATAACAGGACCGGCTGGAACCGCCTGTCGAGGGAGTGTGACATATCAACATTGCCAGAAGGTGACCAGAATGTAGAAGGATACGCCGAGGGACTAGTGAAAGCAGTCGTCAGGGCGGTGAAAGCTGCCGTACCAACCAGGTGGAGAGCCGTTGCGGCCTTTCCGTCACCATGGTCAACCGAATTAGGACAGATGCGCCAGTCTGTAAGGAGGGCGAGGAGGTATTACCAGCGGAGTGTCGTCTGGGAAGAGAAGCAACGTTGGTTGCAAATATACAGGGAAGCAAAGGAACACTATTAACAGGAGCTTAGGGCAGTCAGGCTAGAGAGCTGGAAGAAGTATGTTCAAAGCCAATTGGCTACAGAGCCATGGTGCATCCCATACAAGCTAGTACGGGATAAGATCAGATCACCCATGGCGTTGCCTACCGTCAGGGACCAGGGCCGGATGACGGAAACATGGCAGCAAACTCCTGAGGTCCTCCTCTGGGTCCTGTTACCTGACAATAGCGAGGAAGATGACTCCGAGGCCCAACAGCAAATCAGAAGACAAGATCATGAGGAATATAGGAATAACAGCATGGTATATGCCTTCTCCAATGAGGAAGTAGGTGCCCAGATAAAGGCCCTTAAGAAGGGCAAGGCTCCTGGCCCAGACGGCGTCACAGCGGAGGTGGTACAACTCCTGGCCCCCCAGCTGGTGGCACCTCTCACAAACCTATACAACGAGTGCTTGAGGCTCGGGAAATTCACCCAAATCTGGAAAAAAGCCAATGTAATGATAATTAAGAAGGGCCCAGACAAAGACTCAAAGGAAGCCAAGTCGTACAGGCCCATCTGTCTACTGGACCTACCAGGGAAACATTTTGAGAGGTTCCTAGCAGACAGACTGGTAGCACACTGAGTACTGTGTAGGATGAGTGATAAGCAGTTCGGTTTTCGGTCGGGAAGATCGGCATCTGACGCCACCGCCCTAGCCGTGAAGGTCAGTGGCTCAGTCCCACACAAATACATGGTTGGCATCATGGTGGATATCAGTGGCGCCTTTGACAACCTGTGGTGGCCCACGCTTTTCTCCCACTTGCGGGAGAATGAGTGCCCTGGTTCGCTATATGAATGTCTTAGGAGCTATTGTGAGGATATGGAGGTCTGGCTATCGTCCCCTAGCGAGAGATTCAGTAAAAATATCACAAAGGGGTGTCCACAGGGATCTGTACTGGGGCCACTATTTTGGGATATCAACATGGAACACCTCTTGGACAACCTGCAGAATAGCGATGATGTGCCAGAGGGCATAGCCTATGCAGACGACCTCCTCCTGCTGGTTGGTGGTCGTAGTCGCAAAGACCTGGAGCCAAAAATTGAAAGGGCCATATCTATCCTGAGTACATGGAGCCACATTGCCAAAATGAAGATCTCACCAAGTAAGTCCACATACCTATTACTGAAGGGACAACAAGTTAGGAATCCGACGGTAAGAATAGACGGCTCACCAGTTCTTCGGCGGCACGAGGCACGATACTTGGATGTAGTCATCGATGAGAGGTGGAGCTATACATCACACATTGACACCGTAACGCAAAGATCCTTGGAACCACTCAACAATTTGATTGGGATTGGACATAAACGATTCCACCTGCCACCAGAACTAATAAAACTATATCACAATAATATTCAGACGTCAGTTGTAGGATAAGGGTCAGGAGTCTGGGCTCACAGGCTCACGATGGTCATGCCTGCCATGTCCGTAAGAAGAGTGCGAAATATGCTCCTGCGGCCAGTAGGGGCATATAGAACAACTCCAGGGGGAGCACTAACAGTATTAATGGGGCTTTGTTCTCTCGACATAAAGATCAGGGAACAGGCGGCGTAGCATTGGGTTAAAAAGGAAAACAGGGACAACATAACTGAATTAATGGGAATTCACGTGAGGATCAAACTAGAAATTAGACGCAGGTGAAAGGAGCTTTGGCAGGAACAGTGGGATAATGAAGACACAGATCGCAGAACATACGAATTACTGCCCAACATCAGGGAGCGATTACAGTTAAAACATTTCAAGCCATCAAGAGGACTGCTGCACTTCCTTACTGGACATTGACACTACCCAACATATCTATGCCGGTTTGGGAAACAGGTTACACCAACGCGTGACTGCGGGACCGCACCAGGCACCCCAGACCATGTGGTGTAGCGGCACAATTACGACACCAGTTACCAAACCATGACACATATCACCTGCTCAGGCAACAGCACCATGTCCAAATCCTGTACAAACTAGCTAATGAAATATCACACTAAGCCACAAACGAATTTTTACGGAACAATCACTAATAGATCATATCTGATCACCAGCTAGACTCCGTGCACCTGTCCTGTTCCACCGAGGCGTGGACTTGGCCAGCCACTTCATGGCTGGGATTCGTCACGTCTGGGATTAGGGGGAGTGTGCACCTTTTACCCGATTCTGATATTCACCAGACTTGAAATAGGACTTAGTATTAGGTTAGATGTAGGATAAGCTAGGATAGTAACATTAGAGTAGTACTGCAGTGATTAACTACTCTGGGCCAGCCCGGTGTCAGGGGCATGCTCACCAGGATTAGCTCGGTGAGCACAGCCAACTAATGTAGGTTTATATACGCTGGCACACCTGTAACGCTGCAGGTAGAGTAGACTAGCATAAGCAGTAGACCTAGTTACACACTATTTAATCTAACTTAAACTAACTTACGCTAAGGACGACACACACACCCATGCCCGAGGGAGGATTCGAACCTCCGTCGGTGGGAGCCGCGCGGACAATGACAAGACTCCCGAGACCGCGCGCCTACCCCTCGCGGCTAACGACCAAGAGCAACGGCGATTGCGTAGAGTTGTCAGTGCTAACAGACAAGCAACATGGCGTTAAATAAGTGCAGGAATCAATGTGGGTCGTACGACGAACGTATCTGTTAGGACAATGCGGCGAATTTTGGCGTTAATGGGCTATGGCAGCAGACGATCGACGCGAGTGCCTTTGCTAACAGCAAGACCTCTCCTGGGATCGTGTTAATATCGGTTGGACCTTAGACGACTGAAAACCTTGGCCTGGTTAGATGAGTCCTGATTTCAGTTCGTAAGAGCTGATAGTGGGGTTCGAGTGTGGCACAGACCCAAGCTGTCAACATGGGACTTCGGAAGCTGGTGGTGGTTCCACATTGTGTGGGCTGTGTTTACAGGGAAAAGACTGTATCCTTTGACCCAACTGAATCTGTAATTCCGTGGAAATGCTTATGCTAAGCTGCTTGGAGCCGACTTGCAATCACTCATTAGCTTCATGTTATGAAATTACGATGACATTTTTATGGATGACTGGTTTTTAACACGTTCTGGACAATTCAAAAGAATCATTTAGCCACCCAGATCGCTCGACATGAATCCCATCGAACATTTGTGGCATATAAATGAGAGGCCAGTTCGTTCACAACAAACTGCACCGGCAAACTTTACCTATTATGGACGGCTATAGAGGCAGCATGGCTCAGTATTTCTGCAGGGGACTTTCGTTGACTAGTTAAGTCCAGGCCACATCGCGTTGATGCACTAGGCCTTGCAAAAGGAGGTCCGATACCTTATTAGTAGGTATCCCACGACTTCTGTCACCTCAGTGTATTTCAGCGATTTCCTCTCGCAATCATAGGTTAACCTATGCACCGAGCTATCACCCCTTTCAATAGTTTCTTCCTAAATACGGGAAACAGTTATCAACATTCAAACGGGAACAGTAACACAGAAATCAGATTTTCCCCAGTTGAGATTCAACATCATTTCGCATAAACCGATGAAGACGGATGTAAAACACGGTTCCTTGTTCTGCACGTCACTGTCTATACGACAATAGGTTAACACGGACTTGCATGAAATAAAAGTTTTCTTCTTTTAAACATACATCCAATGAAACGTGTTGAAACATGCACGAAATAGGGGCAACACACTCTTTATAGGTACACAGAGATTGAATATTAAACGTAGAAGTTAAGGGGAGATTCAGTGAAACTGATGCACCTGCAATGCATATACATCTTGCCGGCTTTGTATAGCTTGAGATAACAGAGAGCGCGGCTTAACGCGTTGCGCTTTGCCAAGTGGCATGGTACAGTGCGGATCTGCACACAGGCTGCGTAGTCTGACAAGTAGCAATTTAGAGCAGGCGACACCTGAGCCTCTTCTATCGGCGGGATGTTGCAGGCACGGAATAAACCGCGACTGTCACTACGTGTACCTCTTCCGAAAGTTGAAACTCGAATTTCGGAAACCGCTTCTTTGCTGCCGTGTTTACATGTTAAAGTCTGAAGCGGATTTGTTAGCCCAGTTAATTATGGCGTCTGGGAAACTGCTGTTCCAGTTTCTGATTCATTCATACAGTTGCTGCAGGCAAGCTCTTCGCTTAAATATTAGAGGTAGACAGCTTCATGCTCAGTCTGATTTTGTATTTCTGCTTCTTCTTCATTGCGCAATACGCCATTCCGTCCATATTAGTAGCACATTTTGAAAACAAGTCCGAAACTGACAGCCAAAGTACGTTTCAAAAACGGTTGCGCGTTCAAGTGGGAGAGAAAATCGATTGTAGAAGTGGAAAACCGGCAGCTAGAAACGGATTTCGAGAATCGATTTTGGAGTGTTCACGTGACCAACTAGATGCAGTACTGATAAATCTGTTTATGAAATCCTGTTTGGAGGTGCATGTAAATACAGCGTGTGAGAAAGAAACATATAAACTGAAAGGCTGCGGCAAGTGGTTTAACACGGGAGTGTGGTGTGAGGAAGTCGTAATGGCGTGAACTCGTACGCTGCAAATTATTCCACAGTAGTCGCATGAGGAAAAAATAGCATGAAATGAAACAGCAAAACAAGATCCGGAAGCATATTAAAGGCCCACTCTGTAAGTGGAATTGTACCTTACGTAGTGAAGACGGGCGATATTGACGTACATGCTACCTTTTCAAATCAGTAACAAAACATTTAAAGCGATCATAACAAAGTGTCCATCATAGTACTTGAATAGCACCGTCGAATGTCAGTACCAGATTTTTTTTATTATAGCAGCATAATGTAATTCCGATGATTAAAAACGCCTGTAAGTATAAAATAATTTAAAAACCAACAAGTGTAGAGGGAGTAGAGGATAATAATTTGAAATAGATACGGGTAAATTTAAAATTCTCCGTGAGTCAAAGTAGCTAATTGCTAGTAATGGCAATTGTGACCACGTCCTCATAATGACCTTACAAACTCCGGCGCAAAGAACCAGCGTGGCGCCGCGCGGTGTAGCCGCGCGGTCCGCGGTGTCTTGTCACGGTCCGCGCGGCTTCCCCCGTCGGAGGTTCGAGTCCTCCCTCGGGCATGATTGTGTGCGTCGTCCTTAGCATAAGTTCGTTTAAGTTAGATTAAGTAGTGCGTAAGGTTAGGGACCGATGATCTCAGCAGTTTGGTCCCATAAGACCTTACCACAAATTTCAAAATTTTTTCAACCAGTGTGACCACGTGAAAGCTGTTGAAACTTTATTTCGTAAGTTAAAATATACTTCTGGCGTAGGTGAAGGGAGACTTTATGGCAGATTAGACTCCAAAAAGCAATCCAACTGACATATTTCAGCATTTTGATGGTGGCAGCACGAGTTATGTATAATGTTTATACGTTAGTTTTATCAATAACATGTACAGTAATTGTATGTATCTTGAGTTTCACAACGACAGATGGAAGGCTTTTTAATGGTGGCGGCCATATTGGCCAAGGACAGTTGGTTGTATGAGCCCGTCAGGGTAAGACCAGTGTGGGTGATTGTATGGCGCGTCTTGTCTGCAGTTTATTCAATATCAGGAACTTTGCAGAACAGTAATCGGGCAGTGTAACGTATGTGTAACTGTCCCCTACACACTAACGTCGCCGGTGAACCGTACAATCGGCAATGCGCTATATTACGCTTTTTTGCTCGGACAGTGGGTACAGACACAAAGAAACAAGGGTCACAAAAGTCCTTAACTCCACGGCTGTTATGAATACACTTATTCCCACCGTTTTGGCCCATTTGTTATAATTTATTTCCGCATCTAAGTGATTACCTCTTGTCTCCCAACACTTTCTTCTCCATTTTCGCAACTGTAACATTTCTTAACACTTCAGTATTTTCCACTGCACTTTCTATACTTAAACACCACACCACACAAAGAATTCGAATGCATTTTTTGTCTGAGTTCACAATAATACACGCAAAGTTTGAACAGTATTGTACCAAAGATTAACACTACGTTGGCTGATGTACATGCAGAAATGGAGTGCAGTCGTAGCTCTGATAACAAGCAGGGAACGTTCGATAGTAATTTATGGCCTGTCTAGGACAGCCAAAGTTTCTTTTTTATGAATCTCATAAGTGTGCTTCTTTTTCATATCCATTCATGCCACCTATGTGCAGGGTCGGTGTCATCGGTAACGGATTCCCCCCCCCCCCCACCCACCCATTCCCCGGGGACGGAATGAGTGTAATCCGAGCTATCTTCGTCTGTGTGATTCATGTGAAAATATGTGATCGTTATTCGAAACATTTGAGAATCTTGAAGTAGAGGGGGGACTTGGGTACCAGTCCGAAATTCACCCAGTCGGACGTGGGAAACCGCCTAGAAACAATATCCAGGATGGCAATCACAACAACCCTCGTCGTTAATTTACCGGGCGGATTCTATCCCGGGCCAGCGCACCCACCCGTCCTGGAAGTGGTGGTTTTTACTTATTTTAGTTATCAAATGGCTCTGAGCACTAAGCGACTTAACTTCTGTGGTCATCAGTCGCCTAGAACTTAGAACTAATTAAACCTAACTAACCTAAGGACATCACACACATCCATGCCCGAGGCAGGATTCGAACCTGCGATCGTAGCGGTCGCTCGGCTCCAGACTGTAGCGCCTAGAACCGCACGGCCACTCCGGCCGGCTTTTAGTTATCTATTTGCTCTATGTATACCAATCAGTTTTCGGACACTGTCATAGATTTATAGATTTAGTTCACGTATATTCACTCTAGGACCAACAAAAAAAGCTCAGCACGCGCCACAAACGTATCGTCAGAATGGAACGGAAAACTGTGAATGTGATGTACATGTAGAGACAAACAAATGATTACAATTCCATAAAATTTGGATTATGTATTCAAGAGAAAAAAACTGAGAAAGTCAATAACCCATTGGTCCACCTCTGGCCAGAATGCAAGCAGTTATTCGGGTTGGCCTTCATAGCTAGAGTTGTTGGACGTGCTCCCGAGGAATATCGTGCCAACGGATGTCTTATTGGCGCGTTAGATCGTCAAAATCCCGAGCTCGTTGGATGGCCCTGCCCATAATTCTCCAAACTTCTTCAGTTGGGGATGGATTTGATGACTTTCCTGGCCAAGGTAGGGTTTGGGCAGCAGAAAGACAAGCAGTAGAAACACTTGTTGTGAGTGGGCGGGCTTTATCTTTCTGAAAAATAAACTCAGGGTGGCTTGCCAAGCAGTCACTGCTGTTCGGAGCATCAACAGACACGTCTTCCGCAGGGAATCTCATTGACTGGAATGGAATTGCCTTCAGTGATGACTCCCTCTTCGAAATGAGCCCCGATTACCAGTAAAGGGGTGTCTAGAGACGTCCCAGACGGCGGTGAGATACCAACATGTCTGTCGCCGGCTATACTCCTCAACAAACTTCAGTGATGGTCTGGTGTGCCTCAGAAACCCTTTGTTTCTCATCCCGGCACCCTGCAGCACAGTGGGACGTCGACCATACGCCACGCCCCGTTTTTTTGCCATTCATGTCAAGCCATCGTGGGCCTACGTTTCAGCAAATAATACCCGGCCGTACACGACAAGCATTACAACTGCTTGTCTTCGTAATTGCCAAACCCTACCTTTGCCATCAAGGTAGCAGGATCTCTCCCGATTGAGTGTGTTTGGAACATTATGACAACGGCTCTCCAACCAGCTAGGCATCTTGACGATCTAGCATGATAGTTGGGCACAATATGGGCAATATCCCTCAGGAGGAAACCCAAAAATTCTGTCAGTCAACGCCAAGATAAAAAATTACGAGTTTTTGGCTGTAAAACAAACTTATGGTTACACAAGGTGAATCACCTAAAACTTGCACCGCAAATATTTCGGAAATGGGAAGTGCTACCGATGTGCAGTTTTCGCAGTATGGATTGGTAGACAGGCACTCGTACTGTTAGCCAATCAACAGACTGTAATAGTATTTAGAAAATGTATTTTTTGTACAAACATACTTTTCTTTAAATGAAACAATGCCTATTAACAATAACTAATAGAAAGTATGGTACATCAGAATGTCAGTGGTGTTTGTTGCATGATTCTAGTGTGAGTCGTTTACGACCTACTGTACAATCAAAAGTTTGCACGTCGACAGTTCTTTGTGCCAATCAACCTGCGTAGTTCCTGGTTACGATGTTGTCATGTTTGCTTACAGTGAGCTTGTGTGTTCTTTGAGTGCACTGCGATTTGCTAGTCAGTTACCGTGTGACAGTCCAAGAACGAGGCCGTGAGTGGACGATGGGATTTACCTATGCAGAAAAAGCCAACATGCCCATGGTGTATGGCGTCTGTAGCAAGAATGGAGGTCGTTCTTGTACGGTGTATGCGGCAAGATATCCTAATAGACATCAACAATCTCGGCAGTTATTTATCAACCTCTTCATGACTTTACGTGAAAGTGGTAGTGTAACACCTAGACAACGTAGCAGAGGGAAACAAGTGACGACAGAAGAGGAAGGAAATTAATGTTCCTACTGCTACAGCAGTTGATGCGCACGTTAGCTTCCGCGCAATCGCACGAGAAGTGGAACGAGTCGGCAAGTGTCCCACGCATTCTGCATCGACATATGTTCCATCGCTGTTACATCTCTCCCCATCAAGAACTGCATGGAAACGAGTATGAGAGTCGCCGAGCGAGGTGGCGCAGTGGTTAGCACACTAGAATCGCATTCGGGAGGACGACTGTTCAAACCCGCGTCCAGCCTTCCAGATTTAGGTTTTCCGTGGTTTCCCAAAGTCGCGCCGGCGGCTGTGGCTGAGCGGTTCTAAGCGCTTCAGTCCGGAACCGCGCTGCTGCTACGGTCGCAGGTTCGAATCCCGCCTCGGGCAGGGATGTCTGTGATGTCCTTAGGTTAGTTAGGTTGGTTCAAATGGCTCTGAGCACTATGGGACTTAACATCTGAGGTCATCAGTCCCCTAGACTTAGAACTGCTTGAACCTAACTAACCTAAGGACATCACACACATCCATGCCCGAGGCAGGATTCGAACCTGCGACCGTAGCAGCAGCGCAGTTCCGGACTGAAGCCCCTAGAACCGCTCGGCCACAACGTCCGGCTCCGGATGCTAGAAGACGTTCCTCTGCAGTCTAGGGGTAACTTGTGAATCCAACATAATACCTGTCCAGCCCACAGTGCGCGAAGTACTACAACATGTCTCCACAAATTGTTTTTCAGATCGTTGGACTGGTAGCAGAGGACCTGAACCTTAGCCGGCCCATTCCCCGGATTTCAGCAGACGTTTATTCGTGGGGGAAGCTGAAAGGTGCTATCTACAAGAGCATATTAACTACACCCGATGATATGCAATGACGTATTACTGCAGTCAGCTCCGACATCTCCACTGAAATGGTAGCACTTGTGCAGCAGTCGTTCCGTAACAGATTGGAAGCACGTATTGCCGCTGCCGGTTGTCATTTTGAACATAACCTGTGATGGTCAGTTGTCTCATCACTGGTCAGAATCCTCATAACTATTGTATGCCCTTACAATGTTCCTTGGTGTGTGCCACCAGAGGTACTGTAGAAGTGTCGATGTGGGAACGTTTCAAAATACGATATCTCGTAAACCACTCGCTGTAGAATACTGCAACAAATATCACTGACATTCTAATTTATCCTAATTTTGGTTTTTAATTTCAATAGGCATTGCTCCATTTAAAAAAGTGTATGTTAGCACAAAAAATACGTCTTCTAAGTCGTATTACAGTCTTTTGACTAGCTAACAATGCGAGCCTCTGACTACCAACCCATTCTGTGAAAACTGCACATCAGTAGCACCTCCCATTTACGCTATACCGGCGGTGCAAGTTTTAGTTGATTCACCCTGTATGCACTGTTTTATAAATAGACATTACAACTTGAAATATCAAGGCATACGTTGATATAAAGAGTGGAGATCTGAAATTATCGTATTTGTTGTAAAAGCAAACTTATGACTCTATGCATTGTTTCACAAACAGTCATTACAAGCTGAAACATAAACGCATATGTTGGTATAAAGAGTGAAGAACAAAATTATCAGTTTATTTCAGCAAAAAAAAAAAAAAAAAAAAAAAACTCAAGACTGTAAACAGGCTGTACGGGAGGGTTACTTCGTTGCTATCTACATAATTTTACTTGCCATACACAATTATTAGAGTGAGTTACTTTTACTTATCACAACATACAAGGTCTACCTGTCAGGAGTCAAAGCAGGAATAGTACAATGGGGTGTAGGGCTTTACATCAGGAAAGAAATGGAACCCAACGTAGTTGGAATAAGGTATGTAAACGAACGACTGATGTAGATAGATTTGACAGTGTCTAGCAAGAAAATTAGGATTGTGTCAGTATATTCGCATTGTGAAGGGACAGATCAAGATAAGATGGATAGTTTTTATGAGGCACTCAGTGATGTAGTTGTTAGAGTAAAGGACAAGGACAGTGTTCTGCTCATGGGTGATTTTAACGCCAGGATTGGAAATCGAACAGAAGGGCATGAAAAGGTTATGGGTAAATTTGGAGAGGATATGGAGGCCAACAGGAACGGGAAACATCTCTTGGATTTCTGTGCCAGTATGGGCTTAGTAATCACAAACTCCTTTTTTAAACATAAGAACATTCACCGGTATACTTGGGAAGGCAGGGGAACCAGATCTGTCATTGACTATATAATAACAGATCAGGAATTCAGGAAGGCTGTGAGGGGCACACGTGTATACAGGGGATTCTTTGATGATACTGATCATTATTTAATCTGCAGTGAAATTGGGACTGTGAGGCCTAAAGTGCAGGAGGTCAGGTCCATATGTAGGAGGATAAGAGCGGAGAAACTCCAGGATAAGGAAATCAGGCACAAGTACATAACAGCGATCTCAGAAAGGTACCAGTTAGTTGAATGTAGTCAATTACAGTCATTGGAAAAGGAATGGACAAGGTACAGGGACACAGTACTAGAAGTTCCTAAGGAATGTCTTGGAACAGTGGTGTGTAAAAGTAGGATGAAGCAAACAGCTTGGTGGAATGACACAGTCAAGGCAGCCTGTAAAAGAAAAAAGAAGGCGTATCGAAAATGGCTACATACTAGAACTCAGGTAGACAGAGAAAGTTATGTTGAAGAAAGAAACAAAGCCAAACTGATAATTGCAGCATCCAAGAAGAAATCTTGGGAAGACTTTGGAAACAGATTGGAGACTATGGGTCAAGCTGCTGGAAAACCATTCTGGAGTGTAATTAGCAGTCTTCGAAAGGGAGGTAAGAAGAAAATTACAAGTATTTTGGACAGGTCAGGAAAACTGCTGGTGAGTCCTGTGGATGCCTTGGGCAGATGGAGGGAATATTTTGTAGAGTTGCCCAATGTAGGTGAAAATACCATCAGTAATGTTTCAGATTTCGAGGTAGAATGGGATAGGAATGATGATGGAAATAGGATCACATTTGAGGAAGTGGAGAAAATGGTCGATAGATTGCAGTGCAATAAAGCAGCTGTGGTGGATGAAATTAAGTCGGAACTCATCAAATACAGTGGAATGACAGGTCTTAAATGGCTACACAGGATAATTGAAATGGCCTGGGAGTCGGGACAGGTTCCATCAGACTGGACAAAAGCAGTAATCACACCAATCTTTAAACATGGAAACAGTAAAGATTGTAACAACTACAGAGGTATCTCTTTAATCAGCGTTGTGGGTAAAATCTTCTCAGGTATTGTTGAAAGGAAAGTGCGAGTACTAGTTGAGGACCAATTGGATGAAAATCAGTGTGGGTTTAGGCCTCTTAGAGGTTGTCAGGACCAGATCTTTAGCTTACGGCAAATAATGGAGAAGTGTTATGAGTGGAACAGGGAATTGTATCTATGCTTTATAGATCTAGAAAAGGCACATGACCGGGTTCCTAGGAGGAAGTTATTGTCTGTTCCACGAGATTATGGAATAGGAGACAAACTTTTGCAAGCAATTAAGGGTCTTTACATGGATAGTCAGGCAGCAGTTAGAGCTGACGGTAAATTGAGTTCATGGTTCAGAGTAGTTTCAGGGGTAAGACAAGGTTGCAACCTGTCTCCACTGTTGTTCATATTATTTTTGTATCATATGTTGAAAACAATAGACTGGCTCGGTGAGATTAAGATATGTGAACACAAAATAAGCAGTCTTGCATATGCGGATGACTTAATTGTGATGGCAGATTCGACTGAAAGTTTGCAAAGTAATATTTCAGAGCTAAATCAGAAATGTAAGGACTATGGTATGAAGATTAGCATCTCCAAAACGAAAGGAATGTCAGTGGGAAAGAAATATAAACGGATTGAGTGCCAAATAGGAGGAACAAAGTTAGAACAGGTGGACGGTTTCAAGTACTTAGGATGCATATTCTCACAGGATGGCAACATAGTGAAAGAACTGGAAGCGAGGTGTAGCAAAGCTAATGCAGTGAGCGCTCAGCTACGATCTACTCTCTTCTGCAAGAAGGAAGTCAGTACCAAGACTAAGTTATCCGTGCACCGTTCCAACTTTCGACCAACTTTGTTGTATGGGAGCGAAAACTGGGTGGATTCAGGTTACCTTATCAACAAGGCTGAGGTTACGGATATGAAAGTAGCTAGGATGATTGCAGGTACTAGTAGATGGGAACAATGGCAAGAGGGTGTCCACAAGGAGGAAATCAAAGAAAAACTGGGATTGAACTCTATAGATGTAGCAGTCAGGGTTCAAAAATGGTTCAAATGGCTCTGAGCACTATGGGACACAACTGCTGTGGTCATCAGTCCCCTAGAACTTAGAACTAATTAAACCTAACTAACCTAAGGACATCACACACATCCATGCCCGAGGCAGGATTCGAACCTGCGACCGTAGCAGCAGTCAGGGCGAACAGGCTTAGATGGTGGGGTCATGTTACACGCATGGGAGAAGCAAGGTTACCAAAGAGACTCATGGGTTCGGCAGTAGAGGGTAGGAGGAGTCGGGGCAGACCAAGGCGACGGTACCTGGATTCGGTTAAGAATGATTTTGAAGTAATAGGTTTAACATCAGAAGAGGCACCAATGTTAGCACTGAACAGGGGATCGTGGAGGAATTTTATAAGGGGGCTATGCTCCAGACTGAACGCTGAAAGGCGTAATCAGTCTTAAATGATGATGATGATGATGATGACAACATACACCGATAAGCCAAAACAATATGACCACTCCCCACCGCGACGATGGATGTCGTATGATGGAGTTGCGGGCAAGTGCCGCGGCAACAAAAGTGTGTTAGCGGTCCAAACATAGACCGAGGACCACCCTAGCGAAGATATGGGCTCCAAATGGGGAAATCCATTGAGATAAGCGACTTTGACAAATGGCAGGTTAATATTAAGCGGAGCTTACGAATGAGTATCAGCAATCATCTACGAAAAGTGGTAGAAGGACAGTGAAACTACCACTAGGTGCTAAATGGTTAGAAGCCCACGATTTTTTACAGGTCGTGGGGTTTGGAGGATCCACTGCTCTGTAAAGTAGGTCAGATGGTGACCTGTGTCATTTCTGTCGAAACACCACATTTCTAGTCCACTTACAAGTGTTTTAGTTCACACTGTTCTTCGTACATTGTCGATCAAATAGCAGAGCTATCGGCAGTATAGTTAGACACGACGCGTGGGACAACCTTACATAGCAGGAACAGAAATGGCATTCATTCTTATAACAGGGGTACAAATTTGGCATAACAAGTTGATAAAATAGGACCGACTTTTGAAGTATGTGGTATATCGGGCGAAAACCATGGAAATGTATCACATTATTCAGTTCAATCAAATTACTAGACTTTTCTACATTTAGTGAATCGCCTTACATAATACCGTCTTTTGCGATTCTACAAGTAATTTGTTCGCAGGCGTGTCCTTATCAACATTTATTCGTTAATGGCCTCATTCAGGAAAGATAACAGTCACGGAAGCGCCTCCGTTCTCTGCTGACTGGTAAAAGTCAGCCAAGCCAACATAATGGCATTTGTCACGACAACTTGTATAGAAGTTCGAGGTATTGGTTGTTGCTGTCTTTCTACTTCTTTTTTAAGCAAAAGCTATATTGAGAAACATTATCTAATCAGAAAATGTAGATCCCCGTTGACACCAAAACACAAAAATTTGACAGCCTGTGGTAATAATAATGATGATGAAGTCGTTACTACTAACAATTTTCCCACCATGTAAAACGTTACGTCTTGTTAAAAACATGTATTTATAGCTGAAACCCAAACTTCCTTGCTGGAATGATGTTTTGTCTTGATACTGCACATTATTATTGTTACCATGCTAAGGGTATCAGCTTCCAAATTATACATTAGCATGGCGAAAAAATGCTGAAACTATAGCTCATAGTAACATATATGAAACATAAGAAGCAAAAAGAGTAAAAGGAATACAAAAAGGGATTCAAGTACACAATCTGTATAAAGAAAAGTACAGTACCATACAACTCGTATAAAAGCCCCTAGATACAATACTTTCACGAAATCTACTTGCAACCTGCATATATTCTAGTACTAGTCGCTATATTATAATATAACTGTGCACACGCTTCTTTTCCTCGAGAGCCACTTCCCGATACTTGAAAGTTGGCTAATAATTGAAAATTGTTCCTCCATTTGCTCCAGTCACAAGTTCCAGCCCCATGATACACTTCACATTTTCTTTTTGGTGATAGATACCCTATTAGCATGCTACTCACCTCACAACAGTTGTTTGGAGATTAGTTCCCAAATTTCTCACGCGTAGCACCAGTGGCCTTTAATATTAACCTATTTTATTTATCATCAGATTTTTATATTACTTGTTACGCTGCTTATGTCCACATACGTTTTTTTGTTTTCGCCTCATGACAACTATATTTATGAACGGTTTGTTTTAATGTTTTATGGTAGTTTCACCCACAGCTGAGATCAACTTCAAGATATGCATGTCATTAGTTGATTATCCGCAGTTATGGCATCATGTCGGCACTTGTTTGGCTTCTTTGTACCATTTTTGTACAGGCACTATGAACCACACGTACGCATCTATAATCTCTTATTGTATTAATGGATTTAGTATCGTATTACTTATTGCTCTTGTATTTTTGTAGGACCACGGCGTTTTGCTGTATGCATCTTATTGTTGAAACTCGCAAATAATGCGATACGTACAAGTATGTACCATTTTTGTCTTAATTTTTTAAGAACATGTAAACTTTTGGTCCTTAATTTTAATACTCTTACCTGATTTCCACTTATTTGCGGAGTATTTTCCTGTACATCCTTCTGAAAGCAGTGCACTGAGTGCCAGAAACAAGTTAACAAATAAAATTTCCTTAATGCAACTGGTTGCTGATAATTTCGATGTAAGGAAAAGAGATCATATTTATTGCAAAACCCAAAATCCTGGCTTTTGAGCAGTTCTTTCATTATGTTTGAGCAGACTATCAGTAGATAGGGAGAATTCGCATGGCTCGCGTTCCGGTGCAGCCCTTTGATTGGCGCCTCTAGGGTCGCTTACGTGCCAGCTATCTTATATGTAAATGTCTCGTATAAATGATTGTAATAAGTATTTGCAGAGTGTAGTGTGATGGATATGTTATTTATGATGCAAGAGAGTGGAAAACTTTTGGTGGCACTCAGGCTGCTCCTCTCGAAAAGAATCAACGGAGGTTGACGATCTCATGTGACGGACGGACAGACGACAGTCTGCGCTGATATCCACAGTTCGACTCAGCGCGCCTGTATGCCGCCAGCGCCGGAGCCCTGACTCGGCAATTCCTCGTCGCTGCCTTCCGGCCTGGTTATGTTGGGGGAAATCCGTGCCTCCGAGCCTGCTCGCTGAGATCAGCACCTTGGACGCTCACCAAGGCCGACCCACGAGTCTGACCGCCGGACGCGGCATAATTATTGTTATAAACTTGTGAATGAACGCATGCCAGTGCTACACGCTAAGTTTATCGGAAGGCATCCATCTGCTACCCACCGCCTGCCCGCAACCACACCAATGTGTGAAGAACTGAGCGCCACCCTGTTCACTACAAGCATTTCTCATAGAGGTGATTCACTCGCATACTCTGCACATAGCACAAACACCGAAAGAGGCGATACTGATTGCGGAATTGAAAGGCAAATACAGTCCTTAAAGGTGAATTGGCATCAGGGCTAGACGGGATACCTGTGATATTGTAGAGAAATTTCGCGGAAAAACTTGCCCCATTTCTAGCAGCAGTTTATCGTAGTTTTATGGACCAATTGAAGCTGAAAGAAATCTGAAGTCATACTCGTTTTGAAGAAGGGTCGTGAAGGCCACATAACTATATGCTGTAAAATTACGGGGCAAGTTTAATACTCAAGTATCACGACGTTTTTGGACAATGAAAACGTCCACTGTATAGATCAACAAGGACAGTGATATATTACATCCGTATATTATGTTGAGTACGTGTCTATCTGTCTTTTTTGTATGATTCCATCCCTTTTTGTAATTTTGTTGTTGGTTGTCCTCATCATGTACCATTTGTTGCCTACTATTCTCTGATTTATTGTCTACCGTATTGTTGCTGTCAGTGTTTTATGGCTGCATTGTGTTTTATGACTACATTTCTCTATTTTGTTATTTCCTTAATCTACTCTATTCATATCATAGTCATCCTACACTGCTGTTGCTTATTGTGTTTAGTTCTTCCGTTTAGTCCTGAAGGTATTCTCTACTGGCTGCACAGTAGGTATCTAAAGCTGGCTTGTTTAAGCGTTATTGGGTGATTAAATGGGTTTTGAATAATTGTACGTGTGGTGGTGGGTTTCTTGTGATACTGTGAACTCATTTTTGTGGTTTTCATTGTGTGTGGTTAGATCTAGGAAGTTTGATCTTTTATCTTTTTCTCTCAATGGTGAACTGTATTTATTGTTAGTGGATAGTGTGTATGTCATTGTGTAGCGCTTCTGCACATGTTCGTGGTTCATATACTAGGCAAATTGTATCATCCACATATTGGTACCAATAACTGATTTTAAAGTGCTTTGGTTTCACAGTTCTATCAAATATTAGATTTTCTATATCTTCCACAAATATGTCACTTGAGGACACTTATAGGTGACCCTGTTGTTAGCCCTTCTGGCTGTGAGTAAAGGTAACAGGTAAAGCTAAAAGTTTGGCTCTGAGATGAGCTAGAGACGGATCAATGTTTCTGGTCTGTTTCTAGCAGGTGTGTATCCTTCCAGCTGTACGTGTCTTTCAACGTTGTTGATAGTTTCTTGAATTGGAATCTGTCTGTACAAGTAAATTATGTACAATGAGTTTTAATGTTGTTGTGTTTGGTATGTTTTCATTTTTTATTTTTAGCACCTGAGTTCTTTATTCTTCTGATGTCTATATATCTGCGTATTGTCTGTAACAACGTGTGTGTGTGTTTGGCTAAAAGGTGACTGGTGCATTAATGAAGTTGACCACGAATCTTTTGGCGATACTGCGTTTCAGAATTTTGGATAATTATTTCAAAGTAGCCTAAGAATATTTCTTGTGATTCTAATAATCTGTGTATTTGTGAAAATTGTACGTATGTTTATCGAAGATTTTTGTACATTTCTTTTGTACCTGTTCGTCAGGTCACTTGTAATGTTGTTAGTCTGTGTGGATTCGAATGTTTTTTCGATGTACTCCTTTTCATTCATAACTACAAGTGTTGTGCTGCAGATGAAATGTTGTTTACAGTTATTTTTGTTTGCTGGGGATAATTTTGATGACTCAACATGTACTGTTAAAAAGTATTGTTTTCTATAATTTGTCGGTTACTATCTCGGATCTCTTGAAGGACACCGAAAGAAATTTCTGATTTCGCGTTGAAATAACCATAGTTTGGATGTTGATGCTCTTCTTTCTTTCTGTGCATGCTGAGAAAACTTGGAGAGCTATTCAGCTTTTTGTGAGAAGCGTTTGCTTGTTTTTTTCTTTACACCAACATGTTTCAGCCCACTTCGTTTAATCTCCTGAAGTTAGCACAACAACTGCTGGAACATGTTTGGGCAAGGAAAAACTAAACAAACTGTGCCTTGTATAAGGCGGAATGTTCCTCCAGTTATTCTCAGTGAGAACAGAAAGAAAGAAGTGTATTAATATCCAAAGCATGATTACAGTACCTCTGTTCTTACGTTAACCAATACATATTTTGTTGCTGTTACACTTATTTTGATGGGTATTTTTAACTGACCCAGTGGAACATTTGATTACTCATGTTTCTGTCCTCTTTGTATAGTGCATACGTACAGTATATCTTTCCTGCAGCATATCTGCAGCATAATGCTTTTAAGTTTTACGATTTTACTAAGTTTGAGATCGAGTGCCAAATTGCCCTGTTTCTATTGTTTGAGAAGATTCCCACATGACAACTATATATACAGAAACTATCGTATCAGTGATGATTCTGATGCTGATACTAGTTGCCAGGACATCTAAATGGCTGTATGAACCCACTTAGAACTCACAACACATCTGGCCAGAGTGCTGAAGCTATTTCTAGAAATAAAGCAAGGGGATTCTATCCGAATGTGCCTCATCTCCCTGCTTTATTATATGCTGTGCAAAGAGGCAAACGATGGTAGACATATACAAAAGAAATAGTAGTAATTATTTTTAGCATACTTGAAACAAATAACCTAGATGAAATAGATGTATTGGAGCAGTCAGATTTTTTCTGAATGAGATGCACAAAAAACAGTGGTTTTTGAAAACTTTTTTACTGACGTTTTCATATTGTTCCTGGAGTTGTCATACGTATGACTATATTGTAATATCTTACTTAATCCACGTATTCTTATTGTCAGTCTCTTAAACAGCTCCTGGTATTTTGTTATATTGTTCAGTGGTGAATTAATCGCTAAATTGATTTGACTTTTCAGTGGCATATCGTAAAGATTTTCCAATTCTTATTAAAATCTTGTTGCACGATGACTGCCAGACTACAGATCGAATGATCTGGAGTTTTTCCTCAGTTAGTCCTAGGATAGTTATGTGCAACTTACCACTTCTTTCGCCTCTGACAATGTTCGTTAATGTGAAAAATGCTTAGGTGCGCTGTAGTTCGTGGTTCATGAAAAGTGTAGGTCCCCTGCAACTGGCTGTGTGGGTCATCTAAACGTTCGCAGGAAGGAAAAGTCAAACCACCAGCAATAGGATCACAGCTATTAAAGCAAATGTGATCAAACTAAACTTGAGGTTTGGTGACAGCTTTAACCCTTAAAAACCATTCGCAACCATTATGAATTGTTTTTGTGAATATATAGAACATGGAAGATTCTCGAGGTGTGTGGAGTTATAAATTTACCATTTGCGTACATAGATACGATTCCGGCCGAATAAAGAGAGCCATTTCTAAGGTAATGAATGACAGCTAAACTATTATTTTAGATGTACTCGATGTGGCTGAGGTAGCCCGACACATTTGTTGCTTGACTGTCTCTTCTTCATTTAAATACTCAAAATAATGGAAGAATATGAGGCAATACTAGATACTAGAAGATGTCAGATAGATTATATAATGTTAAGACAGAGATTTAGGAACCAGGTTTTAAATTGTAAGACATTTCCAGGGGCAGATGTGGACTCTGACCACAATCTATTGGTTATGAACTGTAGATTAAAACTGAAGAAACTGCAAAAAGGTGGGAATTTAAGGAGATGGGACCTGAATAAACTGAAAGAACCAGAGGTTGTAGAGAGCTTCAGAGAGAGAATAAGGGAACAATTGACAGTATAAGAAGAATGGGTAGCTCCGAGGGATGAAGTAGTGAAGGCAGCAGAGGACCAAGTAGGTAAAAAGACGAGGGCTAGTAGAAATCCTTGGGTAACAGAAGAAATATTAAATTTAATTGATGAAAGGAGAAAACACAAAAATGCAGTAAATGAAGCAGGTAAAAAGAAATACAAACGTCTCAAAAATGAGATCGACAGGAAGTGCAAAATGGCTAAGCAGGGATGGCTAGAAGACAAATGTGAGGATGTAGAGGCTTATCTCACTAGGAGCAAGACAGATACTACCTACAGGAAAATTAAAGAGACCTTTGGAGAAAAGGTATGAATATCAAGAGTTCAGATGGAAACCCAATTCCAAGCAAAGAAGGGAAAGCAGAAAGGTGGAAGGACTATTTAGAGGGTCTATACAAGGGCGATGTACTTGAGGACAATATTATGGAAATGGAAGAGGATGTAGATGGAGGTGAAATGGGAGATACGATACTGCGTGAAGAGTTTGACAGAGCACTGAAAGACCTGTGTCGAAACAAGGCCCTGGGAGTAGACAACATTCCTTTAGAACTACTGACGGCCCTGGGAGAGCCAGTCCTGACAAAACTCTACCATCTGGTGAGCAAGATGTATGAGACAGGCGAAAAACCCTCAGACTTCAAGAAGAACATAATAATTCCAATCCAAAGAAAGCAGGTGTTGACAGATGTGAATATTACCGAACTATCAGTTTAATAAGTCACAGCAGCAAAATACTAACGCGAATTCTTAACAGACGAATGAAAAAACTGATAGAAGCCGACCTCGGGGCCGATCAGTTTGGATTCCGTAGAAATGTTGGAACACGGGGGCAATACTGACCTTACGACTTATCTTAGAAGAAAGATTAATGAAAGGCAAACCTACGTTTCTAGCATTTGTAGACTTAAAGAAAGCTTTTGAAAATGTTGACTGGAATACTCTCTTTCAAATTCTGAAGGTGGCAGGGGTAAAATACAGGGAACGAAAGGCTATTTACAATTTGTACAGAAAGGAGATGGCAGTTATAAGAGTCGATGGACACGAAAGGGAAGCATTGGTTGGGAAGGGAGTGAGACAGGGTTGTAGCCTCTCCCCGATGTTATTCAATCTGTATATTGAGCAAGCAGTAAAGGAAACAAAAGAAAAATTTGGAGTAGGCATTAAAATCCATGGAGAAGAAATAAAAACTTTGAGGTTCGCCGACGACATTGTCATTCTGTCAGAGACAGCAAAGGAGGATATAAGATGAACAGCAACAAAAGCAAAACGAGGATAATGGAATGTAGTTGAATTAAGTCGGTTGATGCTGGGGGAATTAGATTAGGAAATGAGACATTTAAGTAGTAAAGGAATTTTGCTATTTGGGGAGCAAAGTAACTGATGATGGTAGAAGTAGAGAGGATATAAAATGTAGACTGGCAATGGCAAGCAAACGTTTCTGAAGATGAGAAATTTGTTAACATCGAGTATAGATTTAAGTGTCAGGAAGTCGTTTCTGAAAGTATTTGTATGGAGTGTAGCCATGTATGGAAGTGAAACATGGACGAGAAATAGTTTGGACAAGAAGAGAATAGAAGCTTTCGAAATGTAGTGCTACAGAAGAATGCTGCAGATTAAATGGGTAGATTACATAACTAATGAGGAGGTACTGAACAGAAAAGGGGAGAAGAGCAGTTTTTGGCAAAACATGGCAAGAAGAAGGGACCGGTTGGTAGGACATGTTCTGAGGCATCAGGAGATCACAAATTTAGCATTGGAGGGCAGCGTGGAGGGTAAAAATCGCAGAGGGAAACCAAGAGACGAATACACTAAGCAGATTCAGAAGGATGTAGGTTGCAGTAAGTACTGGGAGATGAAGAAGCTTGCACAGGATAGATTAGCATGGAGAGCAGCATCAAACCAGTCTCACGACTGAAGACCACAACAACAACAATGAGGCAATTACATAATATTCTTTTCGGAATCCTCTTAGTGTTTTTCACCACTCTACACAGTTTCTTGCCAGGACCCCTGTGGTTTTTTGTCATTAGGTCACTAGATTAGGAAAACAGTGAGATAAAGGAACTACATGCTTCAGAAAGCAAATGTTGTACTAGTCTGTAAGCCAATGTGACAGTACAGATCGGACAGTTTCGTATTATATCTTCGGGGTATCCATTACATACGTTCCCTAACGATGGATATTTCGTATCACGAATTTTTCTGGGTGGTAAGGCGCAACACGTAGTGAAGGCAGTTTCTGAAACGTGTAGTTTCTCACTTAAGGCGAGTAACATCCAGAATACAGTTGAGTAAAACGAATAACATTACGAAGAATTTGCTGTGTCATTGGACGTACGAGTAGATTATACGACCAGTGCGTAATAACTAGATTCAGTCACGTCACTAAAATGGCGAGGAGGAAAAACACAAAAGGACGTCAAGCTAACGATCAAATGACAACTATCTAATTAATTTCTGGATACGGGGAACCTGCAGTGTGCTTCGAAGAACACTGTTTACAAAATTGCGTACATCTTATATTCAGATATTGCCAATAGAGGCAGGATTTATATCAGACTAATTAATATGGGATCTGAGTACATAGACAGGAAGAAGAGAACGTACAGTTACAAACTTTTTTTTCGCGTGTGAAACTATTCATGCTGAAACATCCGACCTGGCAGGTACTTGGTGAAAGAAGTCTATTTCAAGAAAATCCCGTCATAAAGCACAAAGAACCGATTTTTGGGTCATAGTTGACGAATATTGTTCATGTCATAACGCGTCGCTATCGTCAAAATGGAGGCTAAACTGAATTAGTAACCGAGTTAACAGATACATATTATTAGTCAGAGCTACATATAGTCAGTTGTCTCGTATTTGGACATACACACCTTAGACAGGAATAAAGGAAGGACAACGAGAGTTTGACGTCTCGTCGAGGAAGAGGTCTACAGAAACTTTACACAAGTTTGGATTTGTTAAGAATGAAGTATGAAATCGGCCAAGGTCTTCGGCCTAGGAAAGAAGAGAAACGATGGGAACAGGTATTTGGACCTTGCTCCTTTAGAATGCGGTTCCAGAGTTGTACTACTGCCACCTCACTCGGTGTTTCGAGACGACATACTTTTGCGTATAATTTTCTGTACCTCAGAACAACTGCGTGGAGACAGGGCGCTATAAAAACACGTTTTGCTTTAACTATATATAAACATGATCTCCAGCCGGGGAAATACTAAGAAGTATTTCATTATAGTCATAAACAGAAACCCTCTTCGCCTTTGTATATCTAATCCATCTTTTTTTCGCCTTGAACGCACACGTACTCTTTAAGGGATTCATAATGACGACGTAGCGAGCAATTGCCGCGCCGAATGCAGCAGGCAATCGCCGCCGCGGAGACGAACTTGTATGTTAAAATGGCCCCAAATAACAGCGTAGTGGCTTTGAATGACATCTCATGAGAGGTAGCAAGCACGGAGCGACAACATAACAACGTGGATGGCCGCGGGGCTGGCCTCTGCCTTCCACTTACATTTGTAACGAGCTCACTCATTAACAAGCGACGAAAAAAGTCGCATACTTTTGTTTAAAGCTTGCCAGCCCATGGTGTTGCAAGTACCAGATTACAGTGTGCTCCATTACATGCCGGCTCCTCGCGTTATTTCGCTAACTTATTTTAACATGCGTAACATTGGTTACTAATTAAAAATACCCGCGAAAATAGTTAGACTAAGAGAAAAAAAGATAAAATTTGAGCACGATTAGAGCTTTATGCGGGAGATAGTTGATTGAAACTGTAATCAAATACGGGTTCTCCCAAGGTTAGTTACAAGTGACCTTAAATAAAATAAGACAGGAAATAAGACGACTACTGCTTCAAAGTATTTAAGGGTTACTTTGCATTTCCCCATGCTCTTCCAGTTTCTACGACTGCACAAGACCGTCTGAATAGCGTGACAGAACGTTCAGTATAATTTCTGCAAACTGGAAAAAAATTGTTAATTTATCTGAGAATATCAAACAAGATTTTTACATATTTGGATTACTGTGAATGCAGTACTTTCGGTGATACTAAACACTAATTTCTCCAGAGTCAGAAGACGTGCATCACAATTACAATCAACAGCAGCAGAGTGAGAAAATTTATCGTTATGGTAAAAAGTATAGCTACACCTCTGCCCACATACTTCGCCGACTGTGGTAAACTGAAATTCATGATTCAGTCGCTCATATCCAGAACTGCAATTCATTTGTATCTCGAGTTAAATGTGCCGTAGTAGACACTACACAAGACATTCGAGAGTATTCGCAAGGGGACTGATGAGCTCAGATATTAAGTCCCATAGTGCTCAGAGCCATTTGAACTAAGTATTCGCTTAAGAGACATATACCTAGCAGCACTCTTTTCTTTCACCCTGATAATGGCACTGACTTGTAACATGATTTACAAGTGACACCAAAACCTTAGGGGCGCCATTCTGAATCGTCTCTGAATCCAAGGATCGCACATCTCACCCAGTGACCACTGTCGCAATGTCTTGTTGAAAGTAGACATAATCTTCCAGAGGCCTTTTGCGGGCAAAATAGATGCACATTATAGGTCAGTAGATTATCTATCCGTTTCTCCGAGAGAAATGATAACAGATCTCTCCCTCATGGGCCCAGTTGATCTAATGTAACTGTCCCACTCACTGCAAAACTTCCAGCATCCGTCTGCACGATGCATCGATGGAAAACTGTATGCATCAATCCATGTGGTTTTGACGTACTGGTATCATACCAGTGTGTGTTGCGACTCAGCAGTCCAGGAAACCTGCTTCCATGGTTCGAGTGTACGACTGCGGTTCTTCTACAACCAAGTCTGAGGTCCGGTGAGCAAACGTACGTCTGTGAGGTTATGGCTTCTGTACTCTAAAGCGAGGAGGTGGATCCAGATGGTATATCTGCTCCCCGTTTGTCATTGCTCGGCATTTATATGGCCTGTGGTTTTCTATAAGCGATAGTTGATGGTCGTCGCTGTAACTTACGTTTACATTTACACGAGTACTCTGCAATTATCACTTAAATGTTTGGAAGAGGTTTCATAGAAGACTTTCTAGAATATTCCTCGACCGTTTCGCTCTCGAATAGTACATGTAAAACAGTGCGAACCCTGATTTCTCTTGTTTTATTGCTACGGCAATTTCTCACTGTGAAAGTGAAACTCAATAAAATATTACTTTTGAATACATTACGGGAAAGGCAGTGATCAATGTCTTACAAATATTTACTATTAAAAACAGTCTTGATCACGATTTATTTATCAAGGTCACCGCTTTCGACCACTCCTGTGGTCATCTTCAGACCATTGAGTAGGAACCTCTTTCTGTTGGAGAATCATTTAATAGTAAATATCAATAAAATATGTCGGCATTCGGAGGAGAAAGCTGTTGACGGAAATTTCGTGAAGAGAAACGCCTTCGTTTTAATAATTGCCATACCAACTCGATTATCATATCCGTGACACTCTCTCCTGTATTTCTTGATAATACAAAACGAGCTGCCCTTCTTTGAGCTGTTTGGATATCCTCACTCAATCTTTTCTGGTAAGGATCCCATCCCATGCAGCAGTACTCATTAAGTGACGGGCTTCCGGATCGTTGACACTGGAACCCGTGATAACAACGTGATGTCCCCGCCCACAAATATTTTAGCCGTGAGTTCTTCCACTGTCGAAGAAAAGTGTAACTGCGTATTTTAAGAACATCCCTTCTCATTTTATCCCGGATTCCCATAGTATATATGTATGTTTAAAAGTTTCTTGTTCCTCCTTATTTATCAGAAAGAATGATTATACGTTCGTATGTTTTTGATTTACTGAGGAGTTAAGGTCCATACGCCAAACTTCGACAACTCTGTATCGCTGGTTGATAGCATAGCTTTCCACATTTCAGTTGGTATGCTATGATTATCCATACACTGACTGACAATACAGTCGGCGAATTCCATGACCTTTTCTCTACTGAATCTTTCCTTCATTACTATGATCCCTATTCATTAACTCTATTTAATGGAACATGTGCAGTTGCAATACACATGCAACAAACCAATCAGATTTCTTCTCCATGTCTGTATTCCTCCGTTATCCCAGTTCTTTTATTTTCTTCCACAGACATTGTTGAAGAGTAAGTCACAACCGGAAAAGGATGTTCCGGGGAACAATGTTTTCTTTGCAGCCATTTCAAAATCTAACGTTGTAGTACCTGGCGATCATACACGCCTCTTATTTGTCAATTCAGAAAAAAAGTCTTCCATATGTATTTCGTCTTTTGTCTGGGAGCGAAGCAAATAAAATAGGAAATACCTTCGTCTTTTCTTATGTGCTTCCAGTGTCAGCGTGTGTTATGTACAATTGTCTGAACTTTTTCCGACAAATGTCAAATGTCCCTTAGATAGAGACAGATCTATTTTTATACTGGAATATCTCCTCTTCTTCACAACCAAACGACCAGATTCTTTTGCTAGGAACAGACTCATCGTCAGTTTAAAAGTAAATAAATAAATAAAAAGAAAATGTTATGAATATCAACACTTAACTTCCAAAGTCTTCACTCCGTAGAATCTCCGAACTAATGCCATGGTTATGGGTGGTCCAAATAGCTTCCTTTCTTGCTTTACACAATGCCGTCTCGTATTTATCATAATTTGGTATATTTTTCACGAAATCAAAACTTTTATCTTTCAAATCTTGATTTACTCTTCAAAAATTTGAAAAAGTCTCTCTCTGTTCTTAGTAGACATTTTTCCTGCTGTCATGCATTCGTTTCTTAATCTGCATATCTACTTCGTCAGATAGGCAAGAAAGTTGCTTTTCAGTCATGGCTTTGCCATTTCAAATATTTAAACAACCTCGTCACTTACTCAGAAATTCACGTATAACAGTTCCGTATGCACTGCGGTGACAAAAGCCTTGGGATAGCGATATGCACACTCCCAGGTAACGGTAGTATCACGTACACAAGGTATAAAACGGGAATGCATTTACGGAACTGTCATTTGTACTGAAGTGTTTCATGTGAAGCTGTTTCCGACGTGATTATGGCCGCAGGAAGGGAATTAACAGATTTTGAACGCGGAATGGTAGATACAGCTAGAAACATGGGACGTTCCATTTCGGAATTCGTTAGGGAATTCAGTATTACTCGATCCACAGTATCAACAGTGTGTCAAGAACAGAAATTTTCAGGCACTACCTCCCACCAAAGACAACGCTGTGACCAACGGCCTTCACAAAACGACCGAGGGCAGCAGCGTTTGCGTAGAATTGTCAGTATTTGTATCAAAACTGAAAAATACACTCCTGGAAATTGAAATAAGAACACCGTGAATTCATTGTCCCAGGAAGAGGAAACTTTATTGACACATTCCTGGGGTCAGATACATCACATGATCACACTGACAGAACCACAGGCACATAGACACAGGCAACAGAGCATGCACAATGTCGGCACTAGTACAGTGTATATCCACCTTTCGCAGCAATGCGGGCTGCTATTCTCCCATGGAGACGATCGTAGAGATGCTGGATGTAGTGCTGTGGAACGGCTTGCCATGCCATTTCCACCTGGCGCCTCAGTTGGACCAGCGTTCGTGCTGGACGTGCAGACCCCGTGAGACGACGCTTCATCCAGTCCCAAACATGCTCAATGGGGGACAGATCCGGAGATCTTGCTGGCCAGGGTAGTTGACTTACACCTTCTAGAGCACGTTGGGTGGCACGGGATACATGCGGACGTGCATTGTCCTGTTGGAACAGCAAGTTCCCTTGCCGGTCTAGGAATGGTAGAACGATGGGTTCGATGACGGTTTGGATGTACCGTGCACTATTCAGTGTCCCCTCGACGATCACCAGTGGTGTACGGCCAGTGTAGGGGATCGCTCCCCACACCACGATGCCGGGTGTTGGCCCTGTGTGCCTCGGTCGTATGCAGTCCTGATTGTGGCGCTCACCTGCACGGCGCCAAACACGCATACGACCATCATTGGCACCAAGGCAGAAGCGACTCTCATCGCTGAAGACGACAAGTCTCCATTCGTCCCTCCATTCACGCCTGTCGCGACACCACTGGAGGCGGGCTGCACGATGTTGGGGCGTGAGCGGAAGACGGACTAACGGTGTGCGGGACCGTAGTCCAGCTTCATGGAGACGGTTGCGAATGGTCCTCGCCGATACCCCAGGAGCAATAGTGTCCCTAATTTGCTGGGAAGTGGCGGTGCGGTCCCCTATGGCACTGCGTAGGATCCTACGGTCTTGGCGTGCATCCGTGCGTCGCTGCGGTCCGGTCCCAGGTCGACGGGCACGTGCACCTTCCGCCGACCACTGGCGACAACATCGATGTACTGTGGAGACCTCACGCCCCACGTGTTGAGCAATTCGGCGGTACGTCCACCCAGCCTCCCGCATGCCCACTATACGCCCTCGCTCAAAGTCCGTCAACTGCACATACGGTTCACGTCCACGCTGTCGCGGCATGCTACCAGTGTTAGACTGCGATGGAGCTCCGTATGCCACGGCAAACTGGCTGACACTGACGGCGGCGGTGCACAAATGCTGCGCAGCTAGCGCCATTCGACGGTCAAAACCGCGGTTCCTGGTGTGTCCGCTGTGCCGTGCGTGTGATCATTGCTTGTACAGCCCTGTCGCAGTGTCCGGAGCTAGTATGGTGGGTCTGACACACCGGTGTCAATGTGTTCTTTTTTCCATTTCCAGGAGTGTATTTCCTCACTGGGATGTTCTCAGTGTTGACTCCACAGTGAATGAGCCACATTAATGACGACAGCCTTCGGCCACCGACGAAAATCGGTATATCCATGTAGCAGCAGACATAGGAACAGGAAGGCTACACAACGAGATTATGCTGAACAAGGTCACCATGAACACATGTACATGTACACATAATGTATGAAAATGTAGTCGATGTCTGTTTTGTAGGTTGACATGTGTGTAGTGCAGAATGAAAAGAAGGGGGATGTGTATATAAATACGACAAGATGGTAACTAAACAATAGATAAAACTAACACAGTATGTAAAATTACAAATTCGTTAATCAGTTGGATGATCATACCAAAGGAAGGGAAAAACAACCAAGTCTACTAATATGGCAGGGAGGGGCTATAGCAGATAATCTGTTCCACATAAAAAACATAAAGGTGGAGAGCTGATAGACGGTCATCAACCTGGATGAAGAGAAGACACGATCAAAGAGTAACTGAGAACTTACAGAACATGCACAACTAATAATTAAGTACAAACAGGAAACGAGTACTAACAGCTTGCAAATGAAGGTCTAAACCCATACATCATGAACACATATCAGTCACGAACTATGAACTAGGAAGATGAGGAAACCTGATAGCATTAAATGGTATGCAAAACTTTCAACTGCTCTATGTATAAAGTCTAAAATGAAGGGCAAAATCACTGATAGAGTTAAGTGTTATAAAAGTGTTTATTTTTCAGAGCTATACGTAACTTAAAGTTAGATTAGTACATAGATCAGACATAAACTTCGTATACAACGTTGTAAACACGAGATGCCCACACAAGCAAGAGGACAACTTTGTTGGAACGTCGAGCCAGGGTCGCAACGATCGTGGGACAACAAAATGGACCATCAAGAAGGCAGCGCAGGTAAAAGGTGGAGACGTCACCGACTCATGGTGGGTAGCAAATGACATGATAGTTTACGAGCAACAAAATACAAGCAATGGATCTAAAAGAGGCAGTATGAAGGAGAATGAAGTCAAGAACGAGCGGCATATAATGTTACCACGCCGGATGACGACAGCCTTCGGCCACCGACGAAAATCGGTATATCCATGTAGCAGCAGACATAGGAACAGGAAGGCTACACAAAGAGATTATGCTGAACAAGGTCACCATGAACACACGTTCAATCCCATCAAAATACCACATAAAACCTGGCAAAGACATCCAATATCGTCAGCTCAGATATTGTGGAATCACACCCTATTCCAGCCCAAGAAGAATGAAAATACAAGCAAGAAAAACAGAATTTGCTGCAAGAAAAGAAAACCGATCATGAAGGAGAAGAAAAAAGACCTGAGCTATAAGAATGAAGATTCACCTTCCAAAATCCTCTCCTGATATCTCAAATGTCAAATATGTCAAAACGCCAATTAAAAACTCCACAACACTTCAACATATTTCTCAGCCAATAGTATGGACACGTAGCACTTTGGACTTAAAATAGGAAACGTCAACACACAATTGCTGCTGGTCTTCATACAGTGGAAGCCAGGGCAAATTATCAAGAACGAGGGCCTACGATCTCTAGCAGAACCGTGATTTGTTACATCACTAACAGGATGACCCTGGTAAAACAGTACTACCACGAAAGTCATGCTGATGTCTCTACAAAAATACATCTAACTGATTGTCTACCACGAAACACTGGCAGCAAAGCTCGTGCCATATTCTCCAGACGCACTACAACTAGATCTGTCGTCATATGTCAATACATACGTCAATACCACATAAAAATAAGACCCTGCGAGCTGTGACAACAGACTGTGTTCCACACAGCCACTCATTATACAGGACCTGTATACTGCCGTCCACAAGTAAGCTCACGAATACGCTGGGAACTGTATACCGCAGTCCACAAATAAGTGTAGAAGTACAACAGGAACGGTATATACCAGTCCCGAAAGTAGTGTAAGGGTGTAATTGTAGTGCGGGTAAAAGTATTTTTTAACCAAGTTATCCAAGGAAAAAATTGTCTTCTACAAGTGTGAAGAAACGTTATCTCAAAGTCACCTGCACGTGAGTGTATAATGTATTCTCTCTTCCTGTGCAAATTGAGACTGTCACGCTCAAAGTATGGTGTGTGACATATCATTTGAATCGTCTCGTCGAGGAGGTGTTAAAATGGATTGTCACCTTACAGGGTCTTCATTCACAGAAGATCGACCCGACCTTCATGTTCAGCCAGTCACCGTTGTGACCGGCAGAAATGCAACCCTCGGAGCCGAATTTCTCTTCACAGCCAGACGGCTGCAAACTCGTAGCAGTGGAATCCAAGGTGGCCATGGCAGTAGCCATTTCATTGTATTCACCAGCAGCTAGTAGAACTGCCCTATCAGTGATGCAACTACAATTATTCACCTCTGAGAGTGAATGGAAATGAGACGAGGGGTTTATAACAGGCGATTACGTGATACCCCCCAACTGATTGTTCTCTCGTTTTCTGAGCCTCTCAGCGCTTTTGGTTGGCCTAATGGTTAACTTCAGGGCTCTAGATCGTTCCCTTATGCAATGTCTCCAGCCTTAAGGGCGTTCCTGCGTCAACCTTTGGTGGAGTTACTACATACAGGGTCGTTACAGAAGAGTGTAGTGTCTGCTCGGCACTGTTGTCTAAGTGCTGAATCAGGTGTTTCCTGGTGACCTCCCTTGCACATTATGAAACAGTAAGCTCCCTTTCTGTCTGTACTCAGCAAACTCAAAGCAAGAGGAAGTGACGTGAGAGGCATAGTAAAACCAGAGTGGAGAGTAATAATGCTGGATAGATTTAAAGAGACGCAAGTAATCTAGTGAAGTAAAATGAAGCGTCGTATAGTATGAATGTTGGTGTGTATTACGGAAGAGGAAAGAATACTGGTATCCGCAAGGAAAATTTGCAATTATTTCTTCCCTCACATCTCATACAGAATGAGGTAAACATATGCTATTACTACAGCGCAAAAGAGTGACAAACGTTGTGAAAATCATTGGGGAAGACAAGACAGTGATTTTGATGGAGTGCATACAGATTATGCAGATGAAATTATTCTTCAAACTTGCACTATTGTTTTAAAAACTTGTCTTTAACCACCTAAGAATGATGACTCTCTAGTAACTGATTTCGGGGAACAAGTATATATTATCTGATTAATAGCAACGGAAGAGAGTAAACGTACTGAAATTACTCTTAAACATATGTTTAAAAATTCATACGATTTGAAACTGTTATGTGAACTAGTCATAATGACTTTGAAATTCACGCTGTCTGGCGGAATATGGCTAATACACTAACGCAACCAAAGTGTTGGATACATATGTATAAAAATAATGCAGCGATAACAAGAGTCGTAAGACATTTTTAAAGAGCAAAGGTTGAAATGAACAGAAGTTTTATAAAAAGTAAAAATGAATCAAATGGCTCTGAGCACTAAGGGACTTAATATCTGAGGTCATCAGTCCTCTAGAACTTAGAACTACTTAAACCTAACTAACCTAACGACATCACACACATCCATGCCCGAGGCAGGATTCGAACCTGTGGCCGTAGTGGTCGCACAGTTCCAGACTGAGGCGCCTAGAACCGCTCGGCCACACCAGCCGGCTATAAAAAGTAATACACATAGTTACGTTCAATGATTAAAGAAAAGTAATTTCATACAGAGACTTTGAATTTACTACATAACTTTAGTGAAATACATATTCTTCGTTTGAAAGTTTGTACTGGTGATCAGACTGTTAAGGGAAGACTGAATGTGTTACCTTCCTCATGTTAGCTATAGTATTAAGTAATGTGAAGGTGATGCTAGAGCATATATTAGTTACTAATCCTCCTAAAATGTGATATAAATAAAAACTTAGGTGATACTGTTTGCTGGTGGGAGTAAGGGGTGGGCGGGGGGGAGGGGGAACAAGGTGGCTTGTGGACCATTTTGTTAGTGCAGGTTGCCTACATCACAGGCAGGTATGCTCTCAGCGGCAAACCTATTGTTCTCCTTTGATTGACAGGTACTTAAACTATTGTTCTGATAAAAGGATTCTTCCTTTTGATTGACAGGCATTTAAGCTATTGTACCCCAGCCCCCTTCCCCACCCCAACCCTCAGGAAACCTCCAACCCACACCTCCCTCTCCTTGCTACAGGTAAATTTTCAAGTTTGACTTATTAGAATAGCCTCTCTCACTCTTATCTCTTTGATTGACTACTTAATTAAATTTATCAATGAATTAACCTAACCCTCCTCCCCAAAAAACGGCCGGAAGTTCAAGTTCCATCATGACAATGCAACACACCACAGCAACCTCCACCAAACTAAGAAAATGGTAGTAAAAAAGGGCACTTGGGCTACCTCCACTAACCTAAGTCATCCGATGGCCATCTCTTCCTAGAAAATGGTGTGAAAAGAACTTGGCCTGTGCTGGATAGGCTGGACATATATCTTTACATAAACAGTATTTATTTAAACAATTTGAGGTAGTACCATCACCCAGTGTGTCCACCACAAGGACCGAACTCCAACTGACCTACTACACTACACATCACCCAGTGTGTCCACCACAAGGACCGAACTCCAACTGACCTACTACACAGTACTGCCACCAGAGGGCACTGTCATCCCTCCTGTGACATAATCCAAGAAGGCGGTCTGGAGGGGCAGAATGGTGTGAATATGACTCAGCTGTTCCGTGTTCTAAATTGCTTGTAAATGTAGTACAGCTGCCAACACCTATGCACTAATCGTGAGGCATAGTATAGCACTGCACTCGATTGCATCCAGTCGCCTCTACACCACATATTCCACATTTACAGAGCATCTTCTCTGTTCCCTTTATGTTTGTGTATGTGTATGCTACAACAAGAGGAATTCGAGAAAACGTCGACATGGACGTGAAGGGAATCAGGGAAATACTCATTTTTTCCATCAAGGTAGCATTGTACCGTATGTCCTTTCAGGTAACAGTGATGCACGCGAGTTGACTACTGTATCTGAAACTTTTAAGGAAGACAAAGAACCATGTGCTTCTAACCTTACATGCATCTGCGTTAAGGATGACGTAGAGTGGACGGGGTGATCGATTGAGATGAAGCTGTAACGAGGTACAATTTCATGACATACCGATGATGCATTGTAGAGAGGGAGGGAGAAGTTGTTGCAGGTCATTAGACCACATTTTCCTGATGTTCTGTGAGGGAGCATCAGTTGTGTGACATAGCCTGCGTTCGACTCGTATATTAACACAAGTTCTGTATTTGACTTAGAGCACTGTCTACTTGCGATCGTTAACAGTAAATCTCTCCACCATCAGAGGTGGAGGACTTGACAAGTTCCATTCATTCACAAGATGCGGAATGTAGCGGTCTACTTCTGGTCAGCTGCAGATTAAATCGGTAACGGTGCTGCAGAGCGGGTTGGTCAAACAAAGACAGAGCGAGGGGTTTTTCAGTCTCTAATTTTATCCAAAGCTTAGCTATAACAGTGAAATTGGGAAACACACTGTCAGATCATTGGTCTGTGTTGAAATTACTGTAAAATGGTTAAAATTGTTCGCACTATCAACTGTGATGCTTATTATTACAGTACATCGACTGGGTCAATTCCATCCAATCCATCCACTGGTACACTGTTGGTTACCACATAATTGTTGACTGACATTGCTTGTTTGAGTTGGAGAAAGAGTTCTGGTGGAGAGGCAACATCATCTGGGGATGGCTAGCACCGAAACAGTGATTGTGTACACGACTGAAATATGAGGAATCACTCGAAACGGAATGCAGAGCCATCAGCTATTCCGTCCAGATGAGTTTAAATGTAGAGGTCGTGAATCACCTTTGGACAGTAGTTTGGAAACACTCCACAACGCCGCCAAACTCTTCCAGTTTCCTTATGATGAAGCTGTCTTTTATTTAAAATCATCCAGTGTGTGTGGTGTGTTATGGTAGCAGCAGTAGCAACCTGACTTATACCGTGCTACATCTAGTTTTTTGTGAGAAGCAACGAATCACAACCTGTTAATGTCAAAAATGGTTCAAATGGCTCTGAGCACTATGGGACTTAACTTCTGAGGTCATCAGTCCCCTAGAACTTAGAACTACTTAAACCTAACTAACCTAAGGACATTACACGCATCCATGCCCGAGGCAGGATTCGAACCTGCGACCGTAGTGGTCGCGCGGTTCCAGACTGCAGCGTCTAGAACCGCTCAGCCACTACGGCCGGCCTGTTAATGTCAGTTTAGAACCTGACGCAGACCTTGAAGTCGTGGTGGAAGAAAACAAAATATATGGCAGTGCACAAAACGTGTTACAGCAGAAAAAAAAACCATGTTTCAGACAACGACACAGGGTCAAAGGCAGGGTCTCTTCGACTTATAGTATAGTTTGTAGGTTACGGTAATCCTCCTACAATACAGGCGATGCACCTTCACACTGGTCCATGCAATAGATCAATAGTTGTGTATTTAATAGGATCGTCACATGTGCTCTATGCCGGAAAGCAGACTAGATTTTGTGACTAGTGATGGGTTAACGAACATGTGCTCTTGCCGATTATGTTGTTTTACGATGTTTGAATACGTGTGCTCGCACTGTGTAACATCTTCACAATTGTATTTAACAGTATTGACAACGACATGCAAATGCGTCAGCTTACATTACGTTGACTTTGCTTAAAGCCATAATATCACCACTTGATAATGACCTAAGACCGAGATTGCAATAGTGTAATAAAAACTTATAACAGTCACTGGTGTGAAGATGATGTCCATCAAAAAATTGTCAATTGGCTGATATAAGCCAGACGTAACCTTATGCATGAGAAAGGAAATACTAAAATCCCGAATGGAGCCAGGTTCTCTATGTCACAAGCCAGAACAATGGGGAGTGATAGCGGAGTAACACCTCTTTAAAAAACCTTGGTTCAGCGGGCCCGGCTCATAGTACCTCGTGAGGGCCCCTGCCAGGGTGACGGTGAAGATGGTCGACGGTTTTGAAGGCGGAAGACGACAACCATGTCCCAATGGTGGATTAAGCGGATCTTTAGCAGCGCCTGTTCTTCAGAGAAGCGACTGCGAGGGGCGTCTGACTCCAGAGGAGTGGCCTATTATCGAGCTCTGGTGCTTACAACCTCTGTTCTATTACTGGGAAGGATTTGACCAACCCACACTAGTTTGAACAACCAAGCATCATGGAATGTCAGCATGAAAAGGACACTACGCCAGGTAGTACCTCTTTGAGGGAATTTGCCACTCTTACCCAGGCCTATGGGTTCTGGGGAGCCTGAACCTAGATGCTTTGAAGTCACGACTACGCATAAAAAATCCAAGACAAAACAGAACTACTATTTTTGGACTTTTAACGTCAACTCTCTGTTGAAAGTCGGGAAACACAAAGAATTCACGATGATGATGGAGAAACATGACATAAACTTCTTGGCCATTCAAGAAAGCAGATACCTAGATGAGGACACAACGGACATTGAAGGATACAGGATTCATAAAGGCAAAAGGGCAGTCAAAATGGATAAGAACATGCCTGTACTTGGCATAGCTTTTGTTGCTCGTAATAAGCCAGCTCAATCGTGGAGTTCTTCAGCCCTTCTGAGAGACTTTCTGTCCTAACTCTCAGCTGTGGTAACAAAGGATACACACTGATCAGTGCGCATGCACCAATCAATGAAGACAACAGACGCAATCCCGAGAAAGTTGAACATGTTTTGGACCTTCTTGAAGAACAGTTAGGGAAAATACCATCTGAGACCACAAATATCCTAGTAGGGTCCACACAAAAAAGGCGATAAAAAGAATGTTAATAATTATAGGGCATCTCATTAGTACCGGTTCCATATAAGAGTCTCTCCAAAGCGATACAGAACAGAATAGAGGGTCATCTTGACCAACAGATGGGGGAATGTCAAGCTGGTTTCCGAAAGGGCCGTTCTTGCCCATAACAGATATTTAACCTGAAGATCATCACCAGGTACAAAAAGCTGGGGAAATAACTGCGTGGTACAATTTGTTGACTTTCAGAAGACATATTACTCCATCGACCGACAGGCATTAATGAATATTTTGGTAGAGTTTGGGGTGGATGATACATCAAGAAAGCTGCTCAAACGAACTCTCACTAACACAGTGTCAAAAACAAAATTTATGGGTGAGATATCAGAACCCCTTACAATCAGAACGGGGGTAAGACAAGGAGATGGACTATCCACACTCCTTTTCAACTGCGACTTGGAAAAGGACATTCGAGAGTGGAGAAAGTTGTTAGGCCAAGAAGAAACAAATGAAGAGCGGTTGAGACTTGGTCCTGAGAACAAAGGGGTGTACATTGACTGCTTGGCCATTGCACATGACCTGACCATTTTTGCTAACGGCATAGAGTCAGCAGTCAACAAGATCAATTGGATGTCAGAAATTGCTGAAAAAGTTGGACTCCAGATCTTTATTCAATCTGGGAAAAATAATACGAGTTAAGAATTTCAGGTATCTCCAGGAGAATGGATTAGAATAAGAAGCAATTAATGTCTAATGTCAGGATGAAGAAGTTAGACCAATCATACCAACTGACAAAGAATACCTATAAGAAAAAAATCTATGAGTATAGGGGCCAAGTTCCGACATTATAATACAGCTGTAAAACCTGAGGGCTTATATGCGTCCGAAACTTTGACCAGCTGAACGGCTGGAAAAGCGAGAGCGTAGGATAATAAGGAAAATCCTAGGTAATAGATGGGCTGATGGACAATGGCGAATGAGAGCAAATGAGGACTTGTACAGCAAGACAGAACCTATCACAGCATCCATTAAGAAGAGACGATTGTCCATCTCATGAGGATGGATGGCGGCCGAATAACTGAAACAATATGGAGTTTCATCCAATCTAAGAAAACAAGGCCAAGATGGTTCGAAGAATGTGAAAAAGATCTTAGGCAGATTGGCATCTCAGAGAGAGAAATTCCTGACAGGAACACATTTAGAAGACTGGTGAACAACTACCAAGGTTTTAAAATGGCTTCAACGTCCAAAAGACGGAGAGGGCCATTATCCGAAGAGCATAAACAGGCACTTGTTGGTGGGCTCAGAAGATAATGGCAGGATGTCAAAGCTGGAACGAGAACAACACCTAGACACTGAAATGAAATTGGTTGTTACCACGCAGTCCATAGAGGCTCAACTCGATGGAAAAAAATAATAAATAAATAAATAAAATAAAATAAAACTTTGAACTAGTTCCCTTTTTCCACCATTCTAGAAAATATGAGGCTTGTTTTTATACATAACGACTTCTTAAATAACTGAACCACAAATAATGCAGTGTGAATTTCATAGTAAGGCTTTCTAAAAGGGTTCGCTTTTGAGAAGAACATTGAAAAAGAAAACCGTTAGACAATGGTATATTCCGTGATCTGTCTAAGGCGTTTGACTGTATAATTCACAACATTCATTAAAGTAAATTACAACATTATGGTGTAACAGGAAACGGCGCTAAATAGTTCAAACCGTGTCTGTCTTCCAGAAAACAAAGGGTATCAATATGAAAGAGTAATGTATTACTCTAACAGTCTACATCCAATTGGAAACTAATTATATCTTAGGACCCTTAAATTTTACTGTGTACAGGATGATTACAATTAAAGTTAAACTTTCGAAATGGTGTAAAAATAACACCATTGGTCAGAATGACATCAAATTGCAACGGAATGTTAGCGAAGAAGGGGGAAAACGTATGACAATAGAGGAAAAATAGTGTGAAAATGATCAATAGATGCCACTGTATGTGTCAGAACACGTAAATGAAAACACCTGTCATGCGCAAGACCCATCGAAGTTGGTGTAAGCACGCCGGGTATACAGCTTTTCCTCCTTTCGCGTCTGCGACGTTCACCATGACTGTCTCCATGCAAAATCGCGCTCTCCTTGTAAAGCTGTATTACAAGAAAAATGACTGTGCACACGTCGCTATGCAGACGGTTTGGACACTGAAGGATTTGAAAAAAGGCGTTGGTCCGATGACTGCCGTGGGCCTGGAGAAAATGATTCGGAAATTCGAAATGACGGTTTCTTTTAGTGTGCAGCCTGTTAGAGGGAGGAAACGAATTGATTCTGCGTCAGTGGAAGCAGTGGACACGGCAATGCCGGAGGAGACGATTGGTGGTGTGCGTAAAATCCCAGGAAACATCCTTATCTTCTATCCATTCAAAAGTACCCATGTGCACGAGTTGCTTCCTGTTGACCTGCCAGGAAGAGAGACCTTTGCTTTAGAATTTCTTGCTCGTATGGAAGTGGACAATGATTGGCCTTGAAAAATTTTGTGGACAGACGAAACCCACTTCCATATGACAGGCTATGTCAATTCACAGAATTGTCGAATATGGGCAACGGAAAATCCACACGCAAATCAAGGGTCATATTTTTTCGACGAGACAGGTGCTTCCGGTCCTGTTACCTTTACTATCACTGGTCAGTGTCTTTTGCGCAACCACGTCATTTCAGCTCTCCAACATCGTGGATGTGTGGATGGGATCATTTTCATGCAAGATGGCGCACCTCCGCACATTGCACATCCAGTTAAGCAGCTGCTGAAGCGCCATTTCGGAAATGCTAGAATTATCAGTCGCCATTTCCCAACAGCCTGGCCTATCCGATACTAGACCTTAATCCGTGTGACTTCTGGCTGTGGGGCTATCTGAAAGATGTTGTGTTCATAGTTTCAGTTGCAAACTTAGCTGCATTGACGGCTCGTATTAGGCAACACATCCTGATCGTGACCCCGAAACTTCTATCAGTTGTGGAACATGCTGTTCCTCGATTTCAACTTTTTGCAGAAAACGGTGACAGCATACTGAACATGTTTTGCGCCAGTCACACAGATATCAATAATCCGATTTGATTTTGATTGAAGCCTTTTATGCGGCTTTTGGCATCAGGAAAATTACAAACCGATGTGATTGATGCTTTTCATGGAGTTTCTGGCCTCAGGACAATTAAAAGCCGATGTGATTGATGCTTTTTATATGGTTTTTGGCCTCAGGACAATTGAAAACCGATGTGAATGATGCTTCTTATGCAGTTTTTGGCCTCAGGACGATTAGAAACCGATGTGACTGATACTTTCTATGCAGTTTTTGGCCTCAGGACAATTAAAAGCCGAGTTTTCCCATCCAATGTGATACGACCTTGCTGTGGTGGATGGGCTAACGTAACTAACAGTATCACACCTGTACACCCACGTACACTGAGTGGTATAGTTTGTTTAATGTCGAACATACACCTTAAGCATTGCTGTATGATTCATTTGTCATTTATAGTCGAACTCTGTTAAATTATGATGCTTACGGCGCCATCTATTGCTATATTTTGTATCTGTTTATTTTTCTCCTGCCATACGCTTTCCCCCTTCTCCTATAATATTCCGTTGCAATTTGACGTCATTCTGACGAATGGTGTTACTTCTACAGCGGTTTGAAAGTTTAACTTTAATTATAATCACTATGTATATTATTGACCTTTCATCAATAACATTTGCAAGTTTTCTGTTCATTTACGATTCAATTTTTTTTCATTATACACATTTTATTTTCCATAAATCACGATATTAAATTTGCCATGCTTTGTGTACTTCTGCTATAGTAAGCTTCGATTAGTCGAAATAAGCTCCTTCATCTGTCCACTACAGCACTTCTCTATTTAGGAAATCTGTTTTGGCTATCAGCCAATGCGAAGCCTTCACCGTTCTGGGACCACGGGGTTCTCTAATTTTTGAATGTGCAATCGTCATGCTAGTGTGGTTTTTCGTCGAATGTTGTTCTGTTCGACTCATAAGGAAGGCTGACTTTGATTTATCTTGCTCTGAGCTTAGTCTTAATGTTTACAACGATAAAGACATTAGATAAGATGTTTTCAGTTGCCCTAAGGGGCTCAGCATTTGTTTGCTGAGTAAGGGCTTGGCGACCGCGGGGTTCCTGAGCTGGGGACTTGTAAGCTCCGCCAGTCCTCCGCCACCGTAAGCTCTGTTCATGCTTCAGCGACCACAGTACGGCGCGGCGGTGGAACGTTGTGTCACTGGGAACGGGGATCTTAACTTCACCGTCTGGATAGCGAGGATGGAATAAACCTCTATAAAAACCCTCAGTCTCAAGGTGTGCTACGCACTGATGACATGCATGGCTGTTGAGGTGGAACAGCCGTTAGTGGGCAACGTCTGGGAAACCTGCCGCACCTTAGTTGAATAAGGTTTACTCAGGCAGGCGGGGCTCTGTCTGAGAGGATCCTTATTTTCCTAGCTGCTCGTGGGACCGATATGGAACCTTCGAATTCTTCTTCTTGTCCTCCCAGCGGTAAGGGTGTACTGCCTGGGAGTACTCACACCCATTCATCAAAAAGAGTGAGGGAGGCCATTCCTCCTGATAATCACATTGTTGTCAGTCATGGGCCTCAAAGAATCATGAATCACAATGTCTTTGTGGTGATCAAGAGGAAGGAGGGGACGTTGGAAAAGTGTCCCCCTTCTATATTCATAAAGGTTTAGAAGGGCTTGCTCGTACCCTAAAGTCTGTTAAGCGGTAGAGAGATGGTTCCTTGCTGATCGAGACTTACTGGGCTAAGCAGGCGGAACTACTTAAAAAGTCACTAAAATTGGGTGACTGCGACATAATTGCAGAGTTGCATAACTCCCTTAACTCCAGCAAAGGTGTGGTAACCTGCCGTGATATTATGGACATAGATGTTGCTGAACTCAAAAAAGACTGGGCACCACAGGGGATAATAGATGTGGAACAAAGGACATGTGAGAACAAGGGAGAGACCACATTTACTGTGACCAATTCTCCGTTGCTATCTGAACACATCATGGTAGGTTTTCTCTGACTTAGGTTTAGGCCCTATGTACCTAACCCTATGGGCTGCTTCAAATGCCAGCGTTTTGGCCATACAATTGCAGAGGCAAAGCGACTTGTGGAAAGTGTGGAAAGGCAGCCCGTTAAGTTGTGACTGACTGTCCGTCTCCAGCAGTCTGCATTAACTGCTCTGGCAGCCACCCAGTCTGGAGCTGAACCAGCCCTGTTTTTGTACAGGAGCGCATAATTCACGAAATCAGAGTGACCAAAGCGGATCCCCTACGCAGAAGCCAAAACGGACTATCAGGCCATGAAACACCCTGTCATTGCCACATCTTATTCTTCTCTGGTGCATAAACCTATTACTAAGGTCGACGCTTCGACTGAGACGACGTCCAGTGTACCATTATCCACCACTAGCACCAGTAGTTGCACCTGCATGTGACAAAGCAAAAGTGAAAGACATAGCAATCCAGACAGCTACGGCAGAAGAGACCAGTAATTGTTCCACAGTGCATACCCCAAAGCCACCCCAAAAGCAGAGTTACTCTCAACACCAATCTTTTTCAAAGAAAAGTGGCTGTCACCGCCCCCTTCCCCCAACATTCTTGCTGGAAAAGGGAGCAAGGAAAGGACGTCAACATTCGGGCCAAAAGCTGACCTGGGCACCATCAGACGTCATTCTGGAACGTCTGACTGATGATGGGGGCATCATGGATTTTGAGGCCTCATCAACAGACCCAGTCAGTCCCACCACCTCACCTCGCTCTACGAGCATCTTACAATTCCACAGCAAAGATGGGGGTAAATCAAGATCTCATTGATGAAATGGCTCACACACTCCAGTGGTATATATATGGACAAAGGACTCATCTGGAGGAATTGAATCTCCTTGTACAGGACAGGTCCTTTTGCCTCTACGTTCAAGAGGCTCATTTTAAAGAGACTGAAACACCTGTGCTTGCAGGCTATCGCCTTTACAGAGAAAAGACCTTACTGGAGACAGAGCAAAAGGTGGGTTTGCAGTGTATGTAAAGGACACTTTTCACTTCTCACCTACTCCCATCACAACAACACTACAAGCGGTTGCTGTTCGGATAGTGGCTCATGTTGACATCACAGTGTGCCATATGTACTTACCACCTCGTGAGCCTCTTCACAGTGGGGTCCTCACTCATCTTCTTGATGAACTGTCCTATACTTTTCTCCTTTTGGGTGACTTCAATGCTAACAGTGCATGAAGGGGTTCTAATACCACTTGCCCCAAGGGTCAGATACTTCAGAGTCTGGTACACACAGCATATCTTATGCTGCTGAACATGAGTCAAGCTACACATTTTAGCACCGCTACAGTTTTGTCTAAAACCGTATACCTCTCCTTCTGGTCGCCTGCTCTTGCAGACACTGGTCAGTGGGCAGTGGGCGATGACTGTCAAGTTAGTGACCATTTCCATATATGAATCCATCTGCCTAACGGAGCAGACCCCAAAAGAAAGTCACCGAGATGATTGTTCAAAAAGGCTAACTGGATGCTTTACTGGAAGTTATCTGTTTTTGAGCAATGTGACGGCGTCCAGGACTGGGTTGATCACATTGCAGCTGTGATTCACCATGCTGCTGATGCATCAATTCCAAAGTCTATGGAAACAACTAGGAAGAGGCCCGTCACTTGGCAGAACGATAAGTGTCGTTTTGCATTCTGGCACAGGAGGGCAGCTATGTGCATGTTCAATCTATGCCCTACAGATGAGAATCTTGCAAACTTTCGAATGGCTCGTGCAAAGGTGAGGAGAATAATTAGGGAGAGTAAGCAGAGGTCTTAACAAGAGTTCCTGAACTCCATCAATAGGTCCATACCCGCAAATAAAGTATGGGAAGCAATCAGGAGGTTTTCAAGGCACAACTCTCGACCGCCAATAGCAGCTGCACGAATACAGGGGTCTCTTGTAACACCAACGAGTGGCATAGCTCAGAGAGTGGCTGAATCATATAAATCGTTTCCAGTCGATTCTAGCCAGGATCCCACCTTCTGACGCCATCGGGAGGGACGGGAGAAGGCTGATGCAGATTTCCGTTACACCCAAGAATACAACCAGCCCTTCTCTGTGGGAGCTGCATTCTGCATTGTCAGTTGCTTGTGATACGATCCCTGGAAACGACCTGATAACCTACAGCATGTTGCGACAGTTGGACCGACGGTTGAAGGAGATCTTCCTTCAGCCCTTCAATAAAATTTGGATAATTGGTGACTTTCCCAACTCGTGGAATGAATTTGTTTTAATCCAAATTATAACACCAGGGAAGGATCAGACAGACCCCATTAGTTATCGCAGTATTAGCCTGACAAGCTGTTTAGGAGAGACACTGGAGCGTATCTTCAATCGGCACCTAAAATGGTTCTAATGGCTCTGAGCACTATGAGACTTAACATCTGAGGTCATCAGTCCACTAAAACTTAGAACTACTTAAACCTAACTAACCTAAGGACATCACATACATCCATGCCCGAGGCAGGACTCGAACCTGCGACCGTAGCGGTCGCGCGGTTCCAGACTAGCGCCTAGAACCGCTCGGCCGCTCCGGCCGGCCAATCGGCGCCTAGTGTGGGTTCTTGAAACCAGGTCCCTACTCAGTCACTCCCAATGTGGGTTCAGGAGGTGTCACTCCATGCTCGGTAATAACCTGAGCCTGCTCGAAGCTGCAGTTCAACAAGATTTCCTTCGTAAGCAACACCTTATCGGTATTTTCTTCGATTTGGAAAAGGCCTACAATACTACTTGGTGGCATAATATTTTATCGCGGCTCCATCAATGGGGATTACGTGTCCATCTACCGACCTTCATACGGTCCTTTCTCTTGGACAGATACTTTAGATACAGGTTGGAAACGTCCTGTCTGACAGTTTTAAGCAGGAGAATCATGTCCCTCAAGAGAGTGTTTTAAGTGTCACAGCTTTGGCCATTGAAATCAACAGTATTACACCCACAGTTCGACGTCCAGTACTATTTTCCTTGTTTGTGGACGACTTCCCCATCTTCTGTGCATCCACCAGCCTCGCCACGGCTATTCAGCAATTGCAGCTGACGGTCAGGCGGTTGGAGTCATGGTCTTGCACCACAGGCTTTAAATTCTCATTAGAGAAAACAGTTTGTGTTGATTTTAATCGTTCCCACCGTCTGTTTAACTTGTCTGTTTTAAAACTGGGGACACCATTCTCACTTTTAAGGAAAAGGTCTAGTAGTTGGGTCTTACCTTTGATGAGAAGTTAACATGGTTGCCACTCCTAAAAGAATTGAAAATCGGATGTCTCAAAGCCTTAAACATCCTTAAATAGGTCAGTCATAAGTCTTGGGGAGCCAACAGGGCACGTTTGCTCCAACTTTTAAGGCCTTTGTGTGACCCCGACTTGAATATGGATGGCAGATTTATCGCTCAGCAAGACCTTCATACCTTAAAACGCTGGATGCAATTCACCACGAGGGTATTAGGCTGTCAACAGGGGCCTAACGCACAAACCCTGTTGTTAGTTTGTGTGCAGAGGCTGGTGAGCCTCCGCTGTCTATTCGACGTCCTCTTCTAGTTGTACGCCAAGCATATAGGACATTGTCTGTTCCTACATCGCCAGCGTCCAGTTACGTTGTTCAGCCGCCACTGGAACGGCTGTCCGATCATCGGCCATTTGGGATCGGTGCAAGGGAGAGCCTTGAATGATTACAGTCTACACGGACAATTCTAAGCAGGGAGATTTTTTCGGTTGTTCTGTCGTGTTTCCCGATATTGTCCGCAGGATAGGGCTTCCAGTGCATTTTTCAGTTTATTACGCGGAACTGTTTGCTATCCTAAGAGAAATGGAGCAGATGAGACGGCGTCGTGACCAAAAAATTGTCATCTGCTCTGATTCTCAAAGTGACCTTCTCGCTGTTGGACAGATGTACCCAACAGATCGGATGGTGCTACAGGAACAGGACTATCTCCTTCTCTTGCATAGGTGGAACAAGGAAATCATTTTTTGCTGGGTTCCAGGGCACACAGGCATTCAGGAAAACGAACTCGCTGCTGCTGCCGCCAAGGAGGCTTGCTCCCTTCCTCCTCCTGCTCGCTGTTCAGTCCCTCTGTGAGCTGTCACTTCATTTCTGACCAGGGAGCCCATATGTTGGTGGGAGTCTCAGTGTCTGCAAGTGAGAAATAATAAACTGCGTTCCCTTAAGAAATCAGTGCGACCATGGATTGCCTCCTTCCGCTAGCGACTGTGTGAAGAAGTAGCCTTCACTCGGTTTAGAGTGGGACAATGCCCATTGTCACATAGCTTCCTCTTACGTCAGAAGGAGCCCCCAGTGTGTCAAAGATGCGGGACACAGCTGTCAGTACGACATATTTTAACTGAGTGTGTTTTATATGACGACCTGAGGGTTGAACTGGGTGTCCCACAGGATCTTCCCTCTGCTTTAACTGATAACGGGGAGAGTGCTGTTTGTGTGGTGTCCGGAATTCTTCCCAAAATACTGGGTGTGAGATCTTAATGTGTCACAGAGTGGCTGGGTCACGTATTATTTCTAAGTTGCCATCCAGCCACGGTTATCTGTCCCTTTTTTAATAGCATCTTTACAGGTATTTTATCCATGATTTTATTTAGTTATACTGCTGTGTATCGCTGGGATTTTATTACGGGCTTTTCTGAAGCTCACCTTCTTGGGGTTGCTTTACGATTCCTGTGGTGAGATCAAACGTAGTTTTGCAGTTTATTGATCTTCTTCCATAGGTTTTCACGATTTTCTTCGGTATACCATTAATACAAGGGCGCTGATGACCTTGCTGTTTAGTGCCCTCCGCCATAAATCATTATCATGATCCTCATCATCTTTTCAGTTACCTGCTGTTGTTATTATTAGGACAATGTGTGGGTTATTCCACAAGTGTATTCAAAAGTTCCACACAGTTGGCTTACGATTACTCCATACACAGCCTCGTGAGGATATGCCACCATGTAACAAAACGGAACAGGTTTTTGTTAAATGGTAGCAGATTATTAGATATTCTATTATCTTTTCAATCTGTAGTGTCATAGTTCCATACTTCTCATCTTTTAAATAGGTTATTATCTTGTTGGAAGTAGTGTGTGTAAGCATGTCTTTTCCTTACTCACTGCGAGAAGTTTGTCTTGTAGGGGACGGTGTTGAACCTGGAGGATAGTGTACCTATGAACACATGATGTTTCCTTGTCGGTGTTTCACTCTCGTGACCTGTTTTATACTCACATAAAGGATCGACATAAGCAGTTTCGGTAATTTTCTGCTGTTTTTATTCTTGTGAGACATGAGGTGCTGCTATGTGCAGCGTTTGCAAATATTGCGAATTCTACATGTTTCACTCCTGTATTATATATTAAAGCTTTTCTGCATTTATTGTCAATTCTTCAGTTACAGAATTTTGTGTGCAGTATGATTCTGTGCATTTTTATTTACGTAACATTTGGGTGGGTCAGCCATACTTCATCAGTCGAACACCATCTTGTGCTCTCAAACGGAGTGTTCCAACACATGATATTTGCAAATTTTACTTATTACGTTTACTTTAAGAAACTTCATGATGGCTCACAAATATTGGGATCAAATTACTTTACGGACGTGTGTTCTGATCTTAACTGTCCACGAAAATATCGATTTAATTCAGAGGCAATGATAACAAATCCGAGGGAGCATCCTCATCTGCGCTTCTTCGAGCTGTTTGCCAGAAGCAAAGACACTTAAATTTTTGCACGGCTTCATGGTGAATAGTTACTTATTATTTAATGTCTGAGCAGTAGCTATTGAAAATTAACTTCCGTTATGCTTAGACTAAGTATTTGTGTCTGTAACTATTCATCTAAATATTTGTGGTCACATAGCATTTCACATTTGTTTTCTGGGGCATACATTATCTTATTTTACTGCATAGCTTATTATTTCAGGCCGTAACAAAATGATCGTACTAATAGTTTAGTTTTATTCACACAAGCGCGTCCTACACATTACCATACAGCCCATTTGTTTTGCTGCAGGTGATACAGCCATTAGATTAAGATGCAGTCAAGTATAGTTTTAGGCAGAGTGGCTAATGATATTTTCTTAGAGGTCAGGAATGGTTCTAAGTCAATTTTTTTATTATTAATCTTTGAAAAGCTAAAATATATGCAGTAGAGAACTTATAACCGATTCCCTCAAAGCGTTTCTCTTAAATAATTAAACAAATGAATAGAATGAATTGCAGTGTTGAATTCTTGAGTTAACAGCTGATAATAGATTTATGTGGAAGGAGCATACCCCAGTGTAGCTGCTGTACCTAAATAAATGTTCCGTCACAGTGTGGGTGCTGTCAGATGCATTCGACATAAAAACAGAAAAATCTGGAGTAAATCGCTTACGTTTATTCCATAACTTCATAGAGTATTATCTTTTTGCTTAACTCATCAAGCCAAGCTATAGTTTTCTGGTCACAAAAATGTGATATTCGAATAATCTGTGGCGTGAACTCCAAAATATCTTGTGGAGACGTATTCCATTAACTGAGGACTGACATGTGCTTCCCTGAAAAATTTGTGATAGTTAAGTGAACTTTGTACTAGAAGTAAGAGTAATCTAAATAAAGATTTAAAGGTACTTACTCTGGCCGAGAAAGATTTCCTTTATTCAGGAACACACATTTTCGAAAAGTTGTTACCAGCCATAAAATCTTAGCAACTAATGAAGTTCCATTTAAGGAAAACATAATGAGTTTATTCGTGGCTAACTCCTTTCACCTCAATGACGAATTTCTTAACAGAATCAGCTGATTTATATCTGCGGATCTTCAAGGTATTAATGTGATAACTGTAGGTAGGTGTTGTAAACAGCTTTCTGTTTGATTATTCATGGCTAAACAGCCTAAGAATTATGTTATGCTCCCGAGTGTATATGTATTTACATATTTATAACACGTTTTTCTCTAAAATGAAGCTAAGTTTAACCCTATTTACTTATTCACCATGCACAAGCAACATTTCACTTACTATATGTGGAATTACGATCAGCATATCTCCTTTTTTGTAAATATGTATTAAGAAGTTTTCTCTTTATGACTCTTTCTACGTGCTTGAGTATTTCCTCACTATGTATTCATGGAAAGAAAAGTATATATAATGTAATCTCATATAATCCTCACCACACACATTTCACCTTCGTTGGTCAAACGTTCCCAGCAGTGGAACTCTAAAATATTGTAACTACCTAACACTTTCCTGATCTTGCTATTGGAATCTAAGCACCTTCGGTTAAGAATGGAATTTTTTTACTGGTTTCATGTTACATCTTTCCAGGTGTTACTATGATTACTGAAGTTTCTTCGTTATCAGCAATGATTGGTGTCAAATTTGCACAGCACATTTAATGTCCATTGCGTATGGGTATTCAGAAGTCCTGGCCTTCATGATCCACATTTTATTTCTTTGCGCATTAGCCTAATGTTACATGTAATCTACGAAATTCTTGTACTAACTGGTGCATTTTGTTCTGCTGTTACTTGTTTTTCCTGTGCCTTTCAGGCATATAACTTCTTTCCAGGGTTTTCTGGAGACATGTAGGCTACAGCTACTCGTTCACGGTACTAGTCACTGCAAAAAAAAAAAAAAAAAAAAAAAAAAACTCTGCGCGCAATATTTGTGATGGGCCATACAAATAACATCAAATTACGGGGAAAATGTCTAGGTTGCTGTGAAAATAAAAGTAGGAAACTAGACGGTATTCTTAACACTTAAATTTCAAAATCTAGGGTTGAATGGGGTTGATTTTTCATACCTCCAGGAGGCAGAACTGGCAACGCGGTGGACCGCTTTCTATGCTGTAGGTAGGTGTTATAGCCGGAAAAATAGTTTGTCCGTCCAGTGTTCACTAAATCAATACTGCAATACGTTCACTGCATCATTCTTAACCAATCACATTATTGCACATTATATACACAGGGATGGAAGAGCTGATAATGGGCTTCATTTCTTTTCGCAAACTAACGTCACACATTATTCCAATCACACTCTACTCAGCCAAGACTATTGTATGTTTAACTCGAAGTTAATCAAAATTTGATACCATATAAAGAAATAAATGAACGTTGATACACTTGGACGTTTCAGTGACAGTAACAGTTATGAAGAGTCTTGTGACGAAGGCAGCAACACCCCTCATCTGCATAGTTGGCTGAACGTAACACTACCTGCAATGTTTTTCTCGTCTGAAATAAGTCCAAGGAATTCAAAATGTTTGACTCCATTGATTATTTGCTCATCATTACGTATTAATGAGATTACGCTTTCACAAGAGTTATATGTCAGGAACAATATACTATTTCGTTTGAGCGACGATGTGTTCTCTGTAACTCATAAACCACAATTACCTCTTTGGCTACGTGATTTATATTACATGCCATGACATAGTTTTGTAGATATCCGTTCAAGCTGTCTGTATGGTACAGGTCTTAAAATGTATAGTTTTGAGACTATTAAGTGGGCCAATAACCCTACGTATACTATTTCCTTCAGACAACCCTCTACCTCGATCTAGTTCAGTGTTATTATTTATGCATCGTGATCAGAAAGACCACTGCTGTCTTGCTCATTCTGAGCATTTCAACTTTACGATCTGTTAAGGAATTACTGACAGTGCTACAGTTTCCCCACACTCTGACTGTGAAGCACACTGTTTCACGTTTTAGGACTCAAGTCGATCAATTAACATTTTGCCCCTGAAGATTTACTTAAGTATTCGAAGACTACGATTAGCACTTTTATTACTTGGGTAATTTTACTCAACGTTAAAGTTATACACATTCAGTGGTGGTACGTTGTATTCCATTTAATGCCCCTTAAATACGAATATGCTTATCATATAAACAGAAGCTTCTTTAGAAACGAGATCCGGAATTACTCCTAGGATATCCTAAGAGATGTGGGCTTATATCAAAAGTGGGTTACATTTTTACTGAGACGCAGTAAAAGGAGCTTTGTAGGTGCAAGAGCCTGAATTTATGTCCAGGAGGCTTAGGTCGAAATGGCCTTCTGCCCTTATTCTGTTGCGGATGAGCAGTTGTACAGCGAGTGATATCAACAGCGGGCAGTTCTTCTGTAAGCCACCCCAGGTGCTTGGGCAACGTGATAATTTAACTAAAGTTCATATTGTCAATATCTGTTGGTGTTTCATTAGTAGCCGCTCAGTAGTACACGACTTCTGTTTTCCTCTTGTCATTTTTATGTGTTACTAAAAACACCAAATATTTGCAGTTTTTTTTCTTTCCCATGAGCCAAACCTTCCCATTTCTAAGACGTGTCAGAGGTAACTCCTCTCGTACAGTTAAAAGCAGATTGATTTATTTAATAGATGTAACATTTTTCCAGTACGATATGTCTCTGAGCTTCGCTATAAAAAGCAGTACTCAATTCACGGTTAATATACAACACTGAATTCTTCTTTTTTTTTTTTTAGTTGTGGCTGTTTTTATTACTTTAAACGACACGGTACTGCTAGTGCTCTACTCATCATTAAAGAAATATTAAGATAATTTTTAAGGTCCTTTTAATACAGTTTTCATACTACTACAGGTGGCCAGTTAAAACTACACGGGTTTGCTGATTAGAGCAGTATATTCGCCTCCAAGTTCAAAACCTATGCATTAAGCAGTTTTAAATTATCTCATATACGGATCATTCAAATGAGATATAAATAAATCCTGTGAGGCTGTATGTGTTACTCGGATATGTGATAATAGCGTAGACAAGCTGTCGATGTTACCCAACCGCACAGATCAAGTGAATTTCCATAGACAACTGGACTATTATTAGTGACATCTGAGGTGTGTGAAGGTTAGTTCAGGCAAGTGCAGCGTCACGTTTATGCAAGGAACTGGTGATGGCAAATGAAATTCATCGTCGAGTGAAAGCAGTATAATAGGTAGCGTGCTTCAGATATAGGACTGCCTTTTTGTGGTGTGTTCAGGAGTAGCTGACAGTACTACCCTCGCCCTGCACTGCAACCTGAAACGTGTCTTCTGTGGACGCGTTAGTCAAGGAGGACTACCGAACTACTTTAAGTGTCCTTTCAATTGCTGTCAACATCAGCGTGGAATCCACACAGACGATACTGCGTTGGAAATTCGAGTCGAGAAGGTTATACGGTGTGAACACCCCTACAAATCTGAAACGGCAGAAAAACTGGCCCATAGGGATGTACATGGAATATCTGACCAGACACCAGAGGGAAGCGAGATAAAGCTTTGAAAGCATTAGAGCTATGCAAGAAACTTGACATAAATATTTGCCACCGACAACGAAAGGAGCTATGTACGAAATATGATGTCAGCATTGCCGACAGACAGTAAAAATAAAAACTCAGGTATGTAGACATCGATCCTCACTCTGGCCAAAGCAGGCACAGTCACTGGCCTAGTACCACTACTACCATTACTACTAGTAAATCCGTAACTTGTGAACACTAGTCTACGTTTCATGTAAACAACTTAGTACATTCCGTATATTCTATACTCTACACAGAGCAGATGATTTCGATCCCATTTTCCTTACAGTATTAACGTGTAGCTACTTCCAGCTTATGGTAGTTTCTGGTGTGACGTGATCCTGACTGATCACTCACGCGACATGCATTTGGCACAAATTCCTCTTGTTATCAAGCTCTAAAAGTACACACGTAACAGCAATAGCAGAAATATTTCAGGTACGATCGTTGTACGTTGCTTGTGTTGGTTTATGAGATAAAATATCATGCAGCCAAGTTTAGGACATTATGAAATGTGTTAGAGAGATGGTCTTTCTTTTTCTTTATTATTTTGGAACGAAATTAACGCATATAAAGTGCTCTCAATTAAAATCATGATATACATCTAAAAATATAATACTGTGATTGGCATGTGTGTGAGGAAAGCGCAGTATTTTCATTTGCAGCAAGATGATCATTCTCCATGCACGGAGTGTTTGGTTCTTCATTACAGATTAAACCACTGTAAAAATAAGAATTTTTAACAAACGTATGAAAAACGTTCGTCGTAACTTCTGCAAATTTCTTGCACTCTGCTAGCTGATTTATAGTCCCATTACGTTACTTTTCAAAACATTTATTCACCGTTTGTTTTATTTGAAAGACACGAGATTAAATAAAATACATGTGATATAAGATATCCTCCTACGATGAATTACAGGAGCATGTAAGAAGCTACACCTGTTCGTCGAAAATCAGTTTGTCGTGTGTCGTTGCAAGAACCTCGTATAGCATCCAATATTAACATTGTTTTTGAGATCTGACACCGTCTGATGAGTGTCATTCTCATCATCCTCTGTCGAAGTTGCCAGAAGATTACAAGGATGTCATCAACGTCTGTCGAAATTGCCAGAAGATTACAAGAATGGCACTCATCGAAACGTCACGGAATTTTGAAGCGTAAGCAGTGTTGCCCATCATTATGCTAGCGCAAGTCATTTGCGTGCAGAGAGATACAAGTATAAAATGCAAGTTTCATGCCTTATCAACAACAAGTTCATCAGAGACGAAGAAGTGAAATCTCTATCGAACATCAAGCGCGCTGTAGAGGTTAAACGGTTTTGTTCCTTAAAATAAATATTTATTACTCAGTCCCTTAGTGGATTTAACCTCTACTGGCAGACCGCTCTTAACCTAATATATCCCTTGTTTTCCGTCGCACAGGTCCTAAAAGAAGAACAACTTATGTCGTGTTTGTTATTATAAAACAGTTTAGAGACGAAGAGTACAGTAGATAACTTTTTAAATTGACGTTATTATGTGTACAAAACAAATAACGTGCAGTAGGAATCAAGGAAGAAATAAAAATAAAGTGAAGCTACTGTCGACTCCGAGATCAGTGGAGACGGAGAACTATCTCGGTGGGATAAGGAGGCAGAATGAAAATGGCTACTTCCTTTTCAAAGGAATAATTCCGGCATTCAACCTTACTTCTGAGATAAACGAAAAATTTCAGTCTGGTGGTCCGGCTTTTATTAGAACTGTACTCCTCTGAATTACTTGCTCATACATCAATTTCTGCGCTACCTTACTCACATGGTGAAAAGAAACTTTTAGGCAAACTGTTTAAGGTTTAATGAACTTCATAATGAATATTTACAACAATAATCGCAATTAGGCGTTTCATGAAGCCGTGCTGACAATTATTTTGCTTGACACCCTATCGGCCATGACGTTAATGAGAAATCTGCAACAGGCCGGCCTCTGTGGCCGAGCCATTCTAGGCGCTTCAGTCCGGAACCGCGCTGCTGCTACGGTCACAGGTTCGAATCCTGCCTCGGGCATGGATGTGTGTGATGTCCTTATGTTAGTTAGGTTTAAGTAGTTCTAAGTATAGGGGACTGATGACCTCAGATGTTAAGTCCCAGCCGGCCGCTGTGGACGAACGGTTCTAGGCGCTTCAGTCCGGAACCGCGCTGCTGCTACGGTCACAGGTACGAATCCTGCCTCGGGCATGGATGTGTGTGATGTCTTTAGGTTAGTCTGGTTTAAGTACTTCTAAGTTTAGATGACTGATGACCTCAGGTGTAAAGTCCCATAGTGCTTAGAGCCATTTGAACCATTTGAAATCTGCAACACTTCCTCTCATATTCGTCAGGTAAAGCAAAACGCTCAGCACCTTTCATTAATCTAGTAGAATAATTTTGACAATTTTGAAAAGCAACAACAAATCTAAACCACGTCAGTTTAACATTATGGTTCAAACATCATTGGTTTCTGGAACGCAAAAGAATGACGAATCGGAAGGTAGCTATGAGACCATCTGTACGAATTAAAATCAGGATGATGTTTAAGTAGACGTTTTGAACAGTCTCAACGTGTCACTTACATAGAGAAACATGAAATACTTCAATAAATTAACTTGACTATTAATTACAAAATAGCTGTTCGAAAGTATTCAAAACTTATTTCAAGTTTTTTTGTGATATGCAAAAGACATCCCAGCATTAAGATTTATTCTCAGGTCTATGTAACTGAATTTAGCAATCCATGCGATATTAAACGACAATCCAAAATTCAGAAAGCAAAACAAAACAATAACAAGGTAAGGTATGTACTTTGCGGTATAACGTAGTGAGCCTCAAAAAACGAGAAATATTTGTTCCATGAAATATTGAGTCATAGCGGTACAAGAATATTTAAGTTGAGAAAGTCCCAAAAAGCATTTTTAGCAACAACATTATTTCTGAAGTAGAATAAATGAGCGATCTACAATGAGTTTTACCAGGATAGCGTACATTACTGATGATGTAAGAACGTAGGTGTCAGTAGGATTGGGTAAAAACATTGATTACTGTGAGTATGTACGCGTATGGTTCGAATGCAGGATCAGCGTCCCTTTAGGAACAAAAACCTTCGTTGAAACTTAGTGCTCTTATTAATTCATTAGGAGCAGTACTTGTGTAATTTATACGTGATATCGAACACAATTTTAGGTTATCAAAGGGCTTTTCTGCCAGCCTTCGCTCGTCAACGAAGCAAAGAATTTACTTGACGACACCATTCGGTGCAAGGCACGCCTGTATTTTTGTGAGTTCTCATGGATTAATGGGGGTCTCTTCTCTTAAAGATAATACGGTTGCGCGGCAGACCACGCAGTGAGGCTAAAAAGGTTGAGTGGATGGGTAATTTATTTTTTAGTGTCACACAACGCTTTAGTGAGAACGCCGTTAATGTGATGCCGACGAGAGCATCTAGGCCCATCTCCATGCACCATTAGCGCCGGGGAGAGTGCCTCATTATCATCGACTGCATCGGGAATCCTGAAAGCGACATGGATATTGTTGACATATATATTTAAGAACAAATTTGGTGTAGCAACGTAAGCGTCTAGAGCAAGATTCCAGCAGGAAGTGCCTGTTCGATAGCAAGTCCTTTCAGAGACGGACTAACATTGCGTCTCAATTTTTGTGCTGCTGATGAGGTGTTTCCGTTTCTGTGGAAAAGCGTTGAAGGCGATTACAGAAGAATTTGCCTGATTGTAATATTCGCCGTTACCGATGCATCCACACTGAAATCTATGCTCTAGACTTCCACACAACCATATTAAATACTTAATGTAAATATTCGAATATGTTTCTTAACCATCAGCGAGACTTACAATGCGAGGGAGGCTAAGCTCTTTATGTAATTGATTTCGACTTACAGTTAAAGTGAATAATAGAAATCAGAAAATGACTTTTTAGGATACAGGTATCTTTTGGACAAGTCATAGACCTGCAGGCCAAGACAATCGATAGGTTCATCAGATGCGTGTTACTATAGGTAATTCACGAGCAACGTACTTGTATTTCCTCCACTACACGAGTTGTTTTATACTTGTGGGTCCACCTCTCGTAACAGTTGTATAGATACTTTTTTGTAGGTAGTGTACGTTTTGGAACAACCGGAAGACAATTTACAGGTTACTTGGTTGCCAATGACGTCCATAATACACCAGATGCCTAGAAAGCGAGATAACTCTGAAGATTCGTATGAACGTTTCTAGGAACTGTCCTGTGAGAACCGGCTCATCCAGCCAATAATGGTGTCATCTTTAAGGTGAAATCCCAACCATCCGATAACCTGTTTTTTTTCCGCACCCATGAAACGTTGTCTGAGGGGAAGTAAGTGAAAACAGTATCTGAAACCCTGGACGTTAATATTTTCAGTCTTACTCTTTGAGGACAGACTTTAATGAGACTAAGTCAACTTTCGCGGGCCATTAATTGATTACATCCCTGTCAGTTTTATAACCAAATCATTATATGATCCTGCTGAAGACCTGACAAGAATATTAACCCAAGCCTTTTAAATTGAGTGCTGACGAAATATTTTTCTTATATGTACAGAAATATGGCGTAATATCCATAATTATTTAATTATTACGTACGTTGCCATAAAGCTGACACGTACCACAGTTGGAAACCTGAACAGATAGACGTGTTCTTATGCCTTTGATGTATCCATTCACGATATGGGGACACAATATGAATTAAAGGCACTCGGTTAAGGCAACGGTTGAAGAGGGACGTACGCATCATATTACAGAAGACAGCATACATGTTCGTTAGTTCGATGTATCGCAGTATTCATTGCTTCGAATCCACTGTAGCATGTCGATGTGGTGCAGATCGTATGAGACCAATATGAATTCTATCAATTAAATGATTTGACAGGTGGCATATTATTTCATGTGATGAATGCCTCTTTGATTATACTAGTACCTTTGTTAACTGATGACGGTGCATGTGAAGTTTGACATGTATACTTTAATGTCATGCAAATGCAACAGTTCACACGAGAAGGATTATCTAATCCAAGATCATGGGAGTGCTACAGAATTTAGAATAATACCTTGAGTTTCAACTTCGTAACATTTGTGTTAACCCAATATTAAAGGGGCAACGGCCTTGCCGCAGTGGATACACCGGTTCCCGTGAGATCACCGTAGTTAAGCGCTGTCGGGCGTGGTCGGCACTTGGATGGGTGACCATCCAGGCCGCCAGGCGCTGTTGCCATTTTTCAGGTTGCACTCAGCCTCGTGATACTCGACCGAATAGTAGCGGTTTCGGTCCAGAATACCATCATAACGACCGGGAGAGTGGTGTGCTGACCCCACGCCCCTCCTATCCGCATCCTCCACTGAGGATGACCCGGCGGTCGGATGGTCCCGGTAGGCCACGCGTGGCCTGAAGACGGACTGCATATAATATTAAAGGGATGAGGCAAGGTGAAATATTTAAAAGGGGGAGGGTGAATGAGATAGTTCTGTACATGCAAATGTTTATCTCCCTATGAAAATATTCTCTACTGATACTAGTATGATCATCTCCTAGATAACGTGCAGTATGTCAGCAGATACGTGCAGTATATCACTTGATGGGATCTGATGAGGGATGTATTTAAGGAGACTGACAGGCCTCCAGTACACATTCCACTCAGTGGTATGATGATTAAGAAAAGCAGTTTAGTCAAGTTGCAAAAAGTGACGATGGTCTGACGCTGGGCAAAAATGGATACTATTTCTCAGTAGGTGAGACATGAATTCTTCGCGTGCTTTTGTGGTGAACAAGGATAGTGTGAGAACGAATGTCTCTCCTGTGTATAATCGGCACCGTATTTGCGGAGCGATATACATAAATGATATTTGAAGTGAATGTCACCAACGGTAATGCGTGACAGTCAAACGTCATGACGTACTGGAAGAAGTCAACATGCAAAAAATGATATGATAACCAGATTCCATTTTACCACAAACGTTCAGCGACCCATGCGACTACGGAAAAGCTTGAATATCTTTGAAGGTACTGATACTGGTCTGATGTTAGCTGACGATGTGTTGTCCCTCCTTCACAGAATGAATCGACGTTCCGGGCGAGAAGTGTTAGAGATGACACATACTGCAACCATTCCTGGTGAAGGGCAAGCCGGAAGCTAATATCACAATGTGAGTATGTTTCCACGGTATTCTCTGAGACCATTAGTCAAAAATTGGCTCTGAGCACTATGGGACTTAGCATCTGTGGTCATCAGTCCCCTAGAACTTAGAACTACTTAAACCTAACTAACCTAAGGACATAACACACATCCATGCCCGAGGCAGGATTCGAACCTGCGACCGTAGCTGTCGCGCGGGTCCGGACTGAGCGCCTTAACCGCTAGACCACCGCGGCCGGCGACCATTAGTCCATGCCTAAGAGACTATTAACAAGTGTGAACGGAAATTCACTCCCTGAAAACTCGTGCACATCTTAAAGATGACCGACATCCCTGGAAGAGATGGGATTTTTGTGCAAGCCAGCGCGCCTTGTCATTAGCTAAGACTGTCCGTTAACGGTTTGATGTAATGATCCAGATTTCAGAATATTAACATGGAACCAGAAGTTCTTGAATTTAACTGCAGTTTTGTATTTGAAAGGTTATAACGATTGTGATGCTCGCAATGTAAATTCCTCCATCATGCTACCTTCAACAATCGTGAGGATCATTCAGCTCTAGTTTTCTGTGCAGACAGTTAAATGTATTACTAAATCACATTAATTTCGCCTAAGTGCTAAAAGCTCTAACGTGTGGACGAATTCAAGATTCCATCAGCTGAGATTGTCATAATAATGAGAATCACTGTTTGGCAGTCACCTGCAAATTTTTATTAATAATATTCCACAATTCAGTAGCTTCTATTTCTTAATTCACACTTTCTGCGACGTGCGCCTTTCAAAACGTGAGAAGCCAGTCATTAACAACAAATTCACAAACTTGCCAATTCAGAGGCCAGATGAAATTAAACTATTGTCTAACCGGTCAAACATATGTGGGTAGAGTTTTGTCCCTTCTGATCTCCCAGCAGAATGGACATTCTCCCTGCCCCACGACACATAGCTCTTACCAGAGAGACAATGGCCTTTTGGGAGTTCAACAATTCGTCACGGCTCTGGGACTGAACATGATGACTCATTAAACGTACAATCAGCTCTCAACATTCCAGCAAGCCGGAGGGACAATAATGTACATTTTACCAAGATGACGTGGAAGATGGTACAGCTATAGCGGTATGGACCTGCCTTCAAATTTCTCTGGATAGCAGCGCCTCATGGCACCTAACGAGTGAGTACGTTGAAACCCTCGCAAAGGACGCAACACAAAGCGAGACGCACTTATCTCCCATTTCTATGCACCTAGTATCATCTGCACATGAGGTAGCCGACAACTTGACACCCATTATAAGAGTGCGCTTCCATTACAATGTCCACAATTTCATCAACAGCATAAGCGCCAAAATTTTCCCAGTCTGTTCGTGAGACCCAGCATGAGATCATTAGATATACTACCTGAGTATGAGCAAATGTCACGACGTGAATTGTATGTGCACCAAACGCCAATGAAAAAATTAAGAAATAAAAACATCCCCATACTTTTTGTGTCCTCTTAAATCAATACCACGTCGTTCTATCTTACTGCGTTTGTCCTGTGGACGTGTAAGTTTCTTTACAAACGCAGTGTATTGAATCTTTATTTATAGCGAAGCGGTCGTTTGTACAGCAAACAACCTGAATGACCTTATGCGGAAATGGCGAGAGTAAAATAACTCAGCGTCGTGTAAAAGTAATTCCCACCGGAAAGCGACATGGAATGTGATTACTTTCTTCTTTATCCTGCAGACTAACGCAGGATTATCGCTTCCTTTTGATCAACGTTCCATACAGCTGCGACAGGATCCCAATTCCGTTTCCGAGATACTGCTTCTCACGAGTTAATGCAAAATACGTATTACAAGTTTCACAATACTCGGTGACACATATTTGTATACGAAGAAATATCACTGCAGACGAGCTGTTCATTTCAGCCAGACTTGCAAAAACTCTACATCTGAAATCGTGTCGAAACGAAATAACTCGCTTAAACGATTTCCCTGGGGTGCACTTGGCGGCCGCGTCGGCATTTGCTGACATCCGGACTTCCTCGCCTCCATTTACGGTTATTACAACGCGAAATTGAATATTACCGGAACATCTCTCCCTCGAGTGCAGATTAAACTCACGTTAAAACAGAGCGGCTCATACTGAGAGTTATCTTCACGCTCTTCCTTTTAACGGCCGCGTTAATTCTTTCTACCAATTGAACCTGTTTACAGAACAACGATTTTAACATTTCTGCGGTGGAGCAGCAGGTTCACAGTAAATCATTATTCTTCTCTTTGTGGTCTGCTACTGCAATGTTTATAAAAGAGACTATACAAGCTTACTAACTGCCACACATGCTTCACGAGGAATGGAGCACGCATTTTTCATCTTTATTTCGAAGTGCTGTTTACACAACACTCCTTATTTACAACGTATTTTCTATTTTATTCGATTATCATTGCTTATATGAGTCATTACCGGTTTAAGTATGAGTATCTGCCTCTTCAGTAAAATTTAACTGTCATAATAGTAGCGAAACTAGTAGAGCACACTTCCGAATGTATAGAGCAAAAATAATGCCTGGAACGTTATTACTACGTTTAAAAGTGAGAAAGTTTGTGTAAAATATGAAGTAAGTGAGCTAAACATACTAAGAACCGTACCCGTCTTTATTACCCAGAAATAGACATCTTATATTTTTTATTGTTTCAAGATCTTAATTCAAGACTTTTGATCATGGGTGTGGTGCAATAAATAATGTTCAGCATCCAATCTGGCGAGTTTCTGTCGAACATACTGCAATCGAGGAAACCTGTTTCATTGATTGTGATGGGAAAATTTCTGGTCCTTTCCATTAGTCCTGTTTTCTCTGTCACCTCGTGCTTGTGTTATCATGGTTGTGCTTATCGAATGATTATTATTTGTTTATTACTCTTCTGGGTGGCATTATCTACGGCTTCCTAAATTTGTATTCAGCACTTTTTTCAGTTTTTCTTTTACCACCTATGGCTGTAGCAGGCTATAGCTTTTCATTGTGGTTGAGACTATGCAATGTGCAATTAGTAGCACACAGACATTAATCGAAGGCCTCTCAGGAACATATTTGTAGTTACAGGTTACAAAACAAAAAAAGTAAGTGTTCCCCTTTTTAACCACGGTTAATAACAGCTTCAAAATCTAAACTGAATCATTTGAACTATTAAACGAAATTATATCTCTAGGAACAAGAAAGATAAAATTTAAGATTTAAATTCAACACGGAGATAAAACGTATTATGCCTTGTTATTTATCTTAAACAGTCGAAATATCAGTAGGAATAAATGTGCAGTTACGAATCTTTCATACAACTAGTTGTATATACACACATCAAAAACTTTTTTTGGATCACGTCGGTTCCGAGAGTTCCGGAACCTGTGCAGAAAATTGGAATAGAGATCAACATAAATATCATTTCCGCCCTTTTTATTGCTCATGAAAACCACACATTGCACGTTGTACCACCATACAGCGAGACTTTCAGATGTGATGGCCCAGATTGCTGTACACAGTGGTACCTCTAATACCCAGTAGCACGTCCTCTTGTATTGATGCATGCCTATATTCGTTGTGGCATACTATCCACAAGTTCATCAGGGCACTGTTGGTCCATATTGTCCCACTCCTCAACGGCGATTCGGCTTACATCCCTCCGAGTGGTTGGTGGGTCACGTCGTCCATAACAGCCCTTTTCAATCCATTCCAGGCATGTTCGATAGGGTTCATGTCTGGAGAACATGCTGGTCACTCTAGTCGAGCGATGTCGTTATCCTGAAGGAAGTCAGTCACAATATGTGCAGGATGGGGCCGCGAATTGTCATCCATGAAGACGAATGCCTCCCCAACATGCTGCCGATAGGATTGCACTATCGGTCGGAGGATGGCATTCACGTGTCGTACAACCGTTACGGCGTCTTCCATAATCAGCAGAGGCGTACATCGGCCCCACAAAATGCCACCCCAAAACAGCAGGGAACCTCCACCTCGCTGCACTCGCTGGACAGCCTGACCGGGTTGCTTCCAAACACGTCCCCGACGATTGTCTGGTTGAAGGCATATGCGACGCTCATCGGTGAAGAGAACGTGATGCCAGTCCTGAACGGTCCATCTGTACGGCGCTGCATGGTGTCGTGGTTGCAAAGATGGGCCTCACCATGGACGTCGGGAGTGAAGTTGCACATCATACAGGCTATTGGACAGCCTGAGCGAGGCATGTCATCTACAGTTCCTGTCTCTCTGTATCTCCTCCAGGTCCGAACAAAATCGCTTTGGTTCACTCCGAGGCGCTTGGACACTTCTCTTGTTGAGAGCCGTTCCTGGCACAAAGTAACAATGCGAACGCGATCGAAATGCGGTGCTGACCGTCTAGGCATGGTTCAACTATAGACAACACAAGCCATGTACCTGCTTCTTGGTAGTATGACTGCAACTGATCGGCTGTCGGAACACCTCCGTCTAATAGGCGCTGCTCATGCATGGTTGTTTACGTATTTGGGCGGGTTTAGTGACATCTCTGAACAGTCAAAGAGACTGTGTCTGTGATACAATATCGACAGTCAAAGTATATCTTCAGGACTTCTGGGAAAAAGGGTGATGCAAAATTTTACTATCTCACGAAACAAGCGTCAAAAGAAAAGACTACAAAGAACGAAACTTGTCTAGCTTGAAGGGGGAAACCAGGCCCGTTAGATGGCGATGCTATAGGTCAAACGGATATCAACTACTTTTTTAAATAGGAACCACCATTTTTTTTAGTGTAGGTTGAAAAATTACCTGAATAATGACTAAGGTAAGGAGTGCAGTGTACGTTTAATACATTTAAAGAATTACAGGACGACACAGCCTAACATCCGCCAAGCTCTTTAGGATAATACGACTGACCAAACAGTAAGTATCCTATCAACTGTAGGCCACAGAGAAACTTTTTTAAAATACAAATCCATTAAAAAATTACAGTATACGAGTATATCAATTTCTACAGTGTCTAGTTATCGCAGTATTATCGTGTACTTGTGCCGAGCTAATGTGACTTTACGTATTTGCGTTCTACTCTATGGAATCGCCGACATATTGTAACTGAGGCGAAATAAGGGGAACCAGCCCGCGTTCTCCAAGGCAGATGGAAAACCGCCATAGAAACCATCCACAGACTGGCCGGCACATCGTACCTCGACACTAATCAGCCGGACGGATTCGTACCAGAGACCGGCACGCCTTCCCGCCTGGAAAGCAATGCGTCACACCGCACGGCTAACCGGGCTGGCTGACTTAACGTAACTGAAATTTAATCGTTCGAGTGGAAAGACACGTCAAAATTCAAGAAAGTCACTTTCCTTCACAAAAATAACGAAAGTGTCATCGCTACATTTGGCTTTATGGTGAAACATAAAGTTAAAACTAAAACTTAAAATATCGTTCAAATGGTCGTCTTACAAACGGCGTTTCACTCTTCAAAATCTGATTACTGGTTTCGAAGTACTAACGATATTTAAAACTCTGTATGCTTCTATTTCTGAAGATAAAGTTATTTGCTGTCGTAATCATAATTTCTTGGTTTCATATACAAATAAGGAAATACTTGACGTGTGATAAGAAAGAAACAGTGTTGCAACGCCGCAGTACTGGTATAATAAAGGTACAGAGTGAATGTAGCTTTCATTCCGTCTGTGTCGTTCATGTACGTCGAGAGGTGGTTAGTGTGAAAAATGACGTTTTTCACAAATCAGTATAAAGTAGATATGCTGCTTCTTTACGGATAAAAAAGCAAGGAATATCAGAGTTTAATGTCCAGTCGAAATCGAGGTCATTAGAGGCGGGACACAAGCTCGAATTAATGCAATGATAGAGGAGGAAAGAGATAGGAAATCGACTGTGCCCTTTGAAATGAACCATACCTGCATCTGCATGTACCGATTTACGGAACTCATCCAAAACCTGTATCACGATAGTCGGACACGGATTAGGACTATCGTCTTCGCGAGTGCAAGTCCAGTATGATAATAAATGCACCACCTCATTCGACGTTTACGACAATGCTGAAGAAACACGAAGAGAGCAGCTGAGCTGTGCACCCAGCGGTATGTCGGCAGACCGTATCCCACAAAAGTGACAATTTAGCCAATGTACATTTTTTTTTAATTGTAAGGACGCTGGAATACTGTGCAGAGAATAAAGAGCAAGCCTGCAACGAGCAAAGTGAAGGAAATTGATGTTGTGGCAGCTGCTGCACATAATCCACGTGTTAGATCCGGAGAATTTGCGAGTGCCTCTGGAGTGAATTAGCCCAGCTTTCTTCCCGTTTTGCACTTGGACAGCTTTTGTCTATGTCATGTGTCACTTCACCATCAGATTGACCAACGGGATTGCAAATGATGCGTGAATCCCTTCACTCTGTAGTGATTCGACATCAGGACAATAGGTGCAGTCTTCAAAGAACTCACTTTACTAATGAATCTTTCTTTACAACTCATGGAAAATGAATGTAAGAAATAGGAATTATTGGACCGCTGAGTATTCGCACTGGCTGAGGCAGGGTGAACGTCAGAGACAGTGGAGTGAGAACGTCTGGTGTGGGATAGTTGGAGACTGGATGACTGCTCCTTACTTCACTGAAGAAACTATAACGGTTAAGACACACGCAAAATTTCTGAGTGGAGGAATACCTTCTCTTGTAGACTAGTTATAACATGAAATACAGGGCTATTCAAATAGAAGGAACAAATTTCAAACATTTTTTGCTTCCAAACTATAAAAGACAATAACACAATGAAAACGCTACTAGAAAGGCAAAAGATAAATTTTTATGCATTCAATGTGAGCACCTTGTGTAATGCGACAAGTATCAAAACGGCGGCTCATTTCCTGCCACACACTACGAAGCTTGTCTCTCGTTATCGAATTGTAAGGGCGTGTAGCAAAACAATGCCTCCGAATTTTTATGTAAAAATTTTCAAAGCTTTTTAGGTAAAACAAATGTTATTAACCTTCTACATCTTTATTCTTCATGTCTACATATTCATTTCTCAACATATTCACCCTGACGGCTAACATATTTCTCTCAACAAGAGGCCAGTTTGTTGATACTTTCACTGCAGAATGTTTGACTTTGTTGACTGAGCCACAACCTCATCTTAAATTCCATAAGGAAATGTTGAATGTTAGATTTCATCCCCTGTTCCAGATAGTCCCAGACACCAAAATCATAGTTCATAGTTCATGATCACAGTAAGATAAATGTGTCGGCCTAAATCCACGTACCAACTGCCCCCCCCCCTCCCCCCTCCAAATTTCAGTGGCCAACGGTACACTCGACTCCACGTATCATTGGAAATACGGCCAAATTCCGACCTGTTGGATGAGAGAACGTATCTCCAGTCATTTGCTGTCCAGTTTGCGTGTTGTTTGGCCACGCACGTAGTTCCTTTCGCAATGTTCATTCGGAAATCGCAGCATTCGAACTGTGTTCACTGGAAACAGCAATTCCTGTCTGGTCTGAACTCTTTGAAGCCAAATGTCAATAAAAAGACTAGTCCTTGGTTTCCTGTTCCTGTCGGTTAGCATGGTTGTAGAAACACTCTGTGTTCTGTCAGCGATGGAAGGCCGCATGACCAGCTGGTACCAGCTCTAGACCATCTGCAATGCTCTAAAACGACGCTCTTCTGAGGATGAGTGTACGGGTTTCCCGTCTGTGTGTGTGTGTGTGTGTGTGTGTGTGTATGTGTGCGCGCGCGCGTGTGTGTGTGTTTTAGGGGCGGGAGGGTCAGGATTGGGGCTGTAGGTGTTATTGTGGGTAGGTAGGTCAATGTTCTACGTTTACATCCACTTGATCTTTGCAATTCACAATTAAGTGCCTGACAGATGGTACATCGAACCATGTCCATGTATGTCTCTATTCTTTCAAGTCCGCCTGCTTAGCTGAGTGGTCACGTGCTTGCATTCTATGTGAGCGGGCCCGGGTTCGATTCTCGGCCGGGTTACAGATTTTCTCCGCTCGGGGACTGTGTGTTGTGTTTTCCTGATCATCACTTCATCCTCATCACCGGCGAGCAGGTCGCCCAATGTGGCGTCGAATGTAATAAAGACTTACACTTGGCGGCCGAACTTCCCCGAATAGGTGCCTCCGGGCCAACGATGCCATACGATCATTTCATTTCTACTGTTCTAATCTCGGGCATCACTTCTGAAAAACGAACATTTAAAAATTTCAGTGCGAGCTCTGATTTTTCTTACTTTGTTATGAAGTTTATTTATCTCTATGTAAATGGGCGCCAACAAAATATTTTCACACTCTGAGGAAAAAGTTGGTGATTGGAATTTCATGAGGAGCTATTCCTATAGAGACAACGCGTTTGTTTTAAGGCTTGCCATTCTAATTCGTGTGTCATATCCACGGCACTCCCTCTTCTATTTCGCGATAATACAAAACGAGCTGCTCTTCTTTGAACTTTTCGGATATCCTCTGTCAATCCTATCTCATGAGTACGCGACACTGCACAGGAATACTCCAATAGAGGGCGGACAAGCCTGGTGTCAACAGTCTCTTTAGTAGATCTGTTGCATCTTCCAAGTGTTCTGTCAATAAATCGCGGTCTTTTGTTTGCTCTCCCCACATTATCTACTCGATCGTTCCAATTTAAGTTATTCGTAATTGTAATCCTTAAGTATTTAATTAAGTTTACAGCGTTTAGATTTCTGTGGTTTATCCTGTAGGCGAAATTTACGGGATTTTTTTTAGAACACATGTGGATGAATTCACGCTTTTCGTTATCAGGAGTCAAAAAATGGTTCAAATGGCTCTGAGCACTATGGAACTCCACTTCTGAGGTCATCAGTCCCCTAGAACTTAGAACTACTTAAACCTAACTAACCTACGGACATCACACACATCCATGCCCGAAGCAGGATTCGAACCTGCGACCGGAGCGGTCGCGCGGTTCCAGACTGTAGCGCCTAGAACCGCTCGGCCACTTCGGCCGGCTTATCAGGAGTCAGTTCCCACTTTTTCAACAATGCAGATATCTCGTCTAAATTATCTTCAGATTGTTTTGATCATCTGACAACTTAAGAAGACGGTAAATGACAGCATCATCTGCCAACAATCTAAGAGGTCTGTTCAGATTGTCTACTAAATCCTCTACGCAGATAAGGAACCGCTGAGGACCTATAATGCTTCCTTGGGGAACGCCAGATATATCTTCAATTTTACTCCATGGATTTCCGTCAATTATTATGAACTGTGACCTTCCTGACGGGAAATCATGAATACGGTCACACAATTGGGACGACGCTCCATATTCACCTTCTTTTGTGAATCAGTTTTGGAAAACCGTGTTTAATGACTCTGCTTTAGTGGCACTGTCACCAATAAAATCACTCAATTTTATTAGAAGTCGTTTGAGAGGAATGATGTCAAAAGCCTTATAGTAGTCTAAAAATACGGAATCAGTGTGACGTTCCCTGTTGATAGCACGCATTAATGCCTGAGTACAAAGGGCTAGCTGTGTTTCAAAACAACAATATTTTCTGAATGTGTGTTCGCTGTTTGTCAAGAAATCGTTTTATGGTGGTAATTCATAATGTTCAAGTATATTCCTAGCTCCTGCTGTAAATCTGCTTTAGCGAGTGAGCCTGTAATTCAATGGGTTACTCGTATTTCCTTTTTTGAATATTGGTGTGACTCGTGCAACTTTCCAACTTTCCAGTCTCTGGGTACGGATTATTGTGCGAGCAAGAGGTTGTACATTGTTGCTGAGTATGGAGCTATTTTATCAGCATACTCTGAAAGGAACATGACTGGTACACAGTCTGGACCACAGGCCATGACTCTATTAAGTGTTTTAAGCTGGTCCGCTACACCGAGGGTGTCTACTGTACTTCCAGGTTACTGACGTTGCCTGCTGTTCTTGATTCGTATTCTGGAATATTTACTTCGTCTTCTTTTGTGAAGCAATTTTGAAAAACCGAGTTTAGTAACTTCGAATCGGCTCCTGAACTAACAGTTCTAAATAATTTTTGAAGAAAGCATTCTGTACGATTTTGGACGACGATTTATGCCTAACCAACGGCTTTAAAAATGTATTTAGCAGACGTACAGAGGGTATATTGAAGTCTTCACCAGCTACAATTTTATGAGTGGGGCACCTGTTTCAAATGGAACTCAGGTTTTCTTTGAACTGTTCAACAACTATGTCATCTGAGTCGGACGGTCGGTAAAAGGAACCAAGTATAGGGTGATTGGTTTGAAGAGTGGGTTATGAGCTGATTTTGCAAATACTCTACGTGACATTAACAGCATGAAGTCAACTACGTGACGTTATAACACAATGACCAACTAATGCATCTTTGTGAACAATGCTGGAACCTATAAGCGAAAGAATAATTTGAATGCAAACTACAGTTTCGGTGGTATTATTACTATGTCACTCACACGTTTTGCTAAAGCTTTGATGCTAATGATGCAAAATCATTTCTTTGCACTACCTGTCACGTCATTCTGACCCGTATGTGGTCATAATGACAAAAGGTCAAAAACAATGTGCTAGTTGTGAAAGGAAATAGAAACGATTAGATCAAATCCCGTCAACAATGAGGTCACTGGAAACCAATAAAGGCTTGGTGGTGGGAATGAGGGGGAGGGGAGGGGAGCGGCATGGGTATTCGGCTGAGCACTTTTCAGAAGACGCACCCGAGCATCTGTCTCACGCCGTTTTGGAGAGACTCAGTAAACTTAAATCTGGATAACGAAATGGAGATCCGAAGCATCTACTTTAAAATTTCGAGCCTTTTGTCTTAATTACTTTGCTACCTAGATTAATCCTGTCTTCAGTGTTCAGTCTACAGCAGTATTTTAAGTATTGTATTAGCTTGTGGTAAGCTTATATTAGAGGTAGTCTTTGTCGTTCTCTGTCGTATATCGAGTCACAGAACGTCTATCCATACTGACAGAGACACAAGTGGGATCGATGGTTGTACTGAATTGTTAGTCAGAGAATCGCGGTAGCGTTGCCTCCATTACCTTCGTCCGAAGAGGAATAAAATAAGGTGCTGACATAACGTAATTATACGCATGGAACGCCATAATGATTCTCACGTTTAAAGTAATACAACTAACTCAGATTTCTCAAAAGACCTATTTTACGCCATTATTTAGGTAAGTGTTTCTCTTATTCGCCATATATATCGGTTCATGGAAAGACAGCTATGAGTGAAATGAGGGTGTGGTATCAAGAATGTCGTAAGGAGCGTTTGGCTTTAACACAGTTATTATTATCGCCAGTAATTTCAAACAAAGACACCGTGAACTAACCGATTTACATTAACAAGATAATAAAGGAATCTGTCTGTAAGACTAGGGATTATTACAAGGGGTAACTGCGAACACAATCGTGAACACGCCTCCCGAATTTTTTTGCCGCAAAAACATACATTAAATCTAAAAATTTGCAGGAAGTTATCAAATACCCACATATCAGTGTAATTAAGAATTGCTGGACTTCTACGAAAAGTGAGTTGTGAGACGTGTCACAAAGTCATTGAATTAGTATTCAATAGAATTTCATTGAGTAGAATGAACATCCTAATGAAAAAATTCTAATCTACATCTTGTGTCCTTTCCTGCCAACATGGTTCTCTGGCACAGGCCACAGCCGATTTCTTCACCACCCTCGTCCAACTAGGGCCGGCACCCTGTTCTTAATAGGCTCGCAGTTGACACCAAGGTCAGCCTAAAAAAAAAAGGGAAACAAATGGAAGAATATATGGTTCTGTCCCTTGGCAGTCGTTATCAGATCGTAGGAAGTGATCTGTCGCTAATGATCACGCTATAGACGGGACCGTAAACCTTAACGCCAAAAAAGAAAAATAAAGGTACGATAGAAAAGGTGATAACACGTAGAAGCTTAATCTCCCGACATGCCTTCCCCCAAGTGTTGACGTGCAAATTAATTTTCCGTCTTACCCGCAACGGCAGTCTCCTCACATGTAATTGTGTTTGTGAACTTTCTTCTCTGATCTATTGCTTTTAAGAAACCTAAATATAGCAAATCTGTGTTTCAGACTTATCCTAATAGCCGTTGGAATTCACCCTACTGTAATGGATTCCTATTTTTAAGACAGCTACGTTTTTTTGTGTAAGTTGCAGCTGCTGGTCTTAGCCATAATGAGCGGGTAGAAGATTAATGTACGCAATTATTGTGCCTCAATTCGATCACAGCACGTTTCGTAGACTTTTCCTCCATTCCCACTTTAAGTGCTAACAGTCCATTATAGGATTCGCATGCTTCAGATTCAACCGTCGTAATCTACGTGGCTACTGTTTTGTATTAAAACACAGAACTTCACTCATTTTCGTGGCTACAAACTACTACCGGCAACTGTCAATAGTGTCAAATTATACCATATTAAATTGTTTGCATATATGAAAAGAGAAGGAGATAGGTTAAGGACGTGTAAACCCAATAACGAACTCCACGAAAAACACTTGTAACGTTTCCTTACCTGAGGATTGAGTATTAGGCTTCCAACCGAATTCTGAACCGTTTATAGAATTGAAAAACAACCAAGGGCTACCATTTCGACTTTCAGTTAGTTATCAATGTTTTTGTGACCAAAATCCATAACCTTGTAGTGTTAAAAGTTGGTTGAAAAGTAGTTTAACGCATACTGAAAAGCCTAGACCCCAGCACCTATGATCTAACCTTGTAAGAAGAGTGTTGTTATATTACGGAGAAACATAAACTGTTCATTCTGAGACATAATTACGTCAACGAGCAATATGCGTCTTGTTTAAATTACGTACGGGAGTGCATGTGGACGATGTCGACAACAGGCGATATTTCGATAGGTGCACAAATTGTGATTTCCAACGCAAAACTGCAGCAAGTACGTCCAGTGCAAGAGAATTTAAAACCTCGGTTTGCAGAGGAATTCCGAAAAGATAACACACACACACATATACACAGCAAACCAGTAAACACTAGTGCTATCATACAGCCAAAGATGAGCGACGTCAGAAGCTGTTCTTAGAGAAGATTAGCAAGAAACGTGTGAGGTAGCATTTACTCTATGCCTTTGTTTTTTGACAAGCGAATGAGCAGAATTCCACGCAGAAATCAATCAAAAACCTCCATCTCTCTTTATAAGATTACTTACTGACTGCTTTCTTAATAAAACTATCCCAGTAGCTGGAAGTGTATGCCAGGTTCTCCGCGTTGTTATATTCCATCGGATGACCAGTGCCAAGACAATGTTCTATAATAGCAGATTTGCTGCGTTGTTTCAAGCGTGTGTGACGCTTATGCCCAGTACACCAGTCCTTCACAGTCGCGATGGTGGGACCAATATATGACATGCCACAGCTGCAAGGAATGCGGAAAATACACGCCTTACTCAAACCAAGATCATTCTTTACGGAACGTAAAAGGACCCTCATCTTAAATGATTGTCGAGAAACACATTTCACTTCATATTTCCGCAACATACGACCATTCTTATTGGAAATGCACGCAGCGTAAAATAAAAAGGCCATAGACTTTGGTTCCACCTCGGTAATATCATCACTTGACATCTGCACGTGGGTCGACTGCACAAGTACGTATGATCTATCTTTCAATATAACCATACTGACGAAAGGTGACCTCAAGATGGACTAACTTAGCTGACGAACTGTCGGGGTCTAAGATGACTTGGGCGCTGTAAACCGAGGTACTAAGTACCGCTTCTTGCTGAGTCGGATGGTTACAACCGCCAGCTTGTAGATACAAGTCAGTATGAGTAGGCTCATAGACAGCAAGTCCCAGTGTATCATCAACCTTCCTCCTGACCAACAAGTCAAGGAAAGGGACGCAGCTATTCTTTTCCGCTTCCATATTGAGACAAATATTCAAGTAGACTCAATTCGAGTGTCCTAAGAAGTCATTCACGTTCTCATTGCACTGAGGTCAAACAACGAAAGCATCGTCTATATATCTGAAAATACAGGCAGGTTCCAAAGCCTTCGACTCCACGGCACGTTCCTCGAAGCCTTCCATAAGATAATTGGCGATAATGGGTGACAATGGGCTTTCAGTCTTAACTTCATCTGTCTACTCATAGAATAAAAAGTAAGTGGAAGTTACCACATGTCGAAATAGGTTCATTAATTCGACTCCAAACCTAGCCTCAATCAACCGTAACTAATCAGAGAGGAACGTGAGTGAATAGGGGGACCACATCAAAACTTACTGGAATACCGGAGTCATTCAAACGCATTTCCTCAGATCGACGTAAGAAATCCACCATGTTCTTAATGTGATGCTCACACCGACCTACTAGTGAACTCAACAGAGTAACAAGGTGTTTTGTTACACGATATGTCCGAGCACCAATGTTACTCGCAATCAGTCTAATAGAGACCCCTTCGTAGTGGTACTTACGGGGAACGGCACATTGAGAATTAACGCCCTTGACAGTCTCCTGCGACAAGGAATTTCTCTTCAAGAGGCAGTTAATCTTTGAACAATTTTTGTGTGATCAGCACCGACCATGCGATATGCTGAATCAGACAGTAAAAGAGTGCGTCTTTCAAAAGATAGATCAGACCTGCGTTGCGCTGTGAACCAGTTGTGCACATTGTGAGTGATGACAATACCGAGGTGGCACCAATCTCTACAGCCTTTTTGTCTTACGCTGCGTACATTTCCAACAGAAATGGTCGTATTTTGTTGAAATATGATGTATATTGCGTTTTTCGATCACCATTTAACATCAGGGTCTTTGTACGTTGCGCAGAGGATGATTCTGGTTTGCGTGATGCGGGTGTCTACCGTACACCTTGCAGTTGTGGCATGTCATATCATCAGGAATGTGGAATATAACAATACGCAGATTCTCGCATGCACTTTCCGCTGTTTTGATAGTTCTATTAAGAAAGCAGCAGAAATTTAATTAGCAAGTAATCTTATAAACAGAGATGGAGGTTTGATTTAAATACTGCGCAGAATCCTACTCTTTGTCTCTCTTGTCAAAAAGAAAGGGACAGAGTTAATGCTGCCTCCCCTGTTAGTTATTAGTTATTAGTAACGGTAATTTCTGACGTCGGTCATCTTTGGTTGGGTGATAGTGCTAGTGTTTACAATGTCCCGGAAGAAAGTCAGGTCACACAGTACAGGCATTTTATGTGCATACACCTTAATCCAGAACGTAGCGTATCGCGTGGCTTCCAGATAGTTCCTTTCTTTATCTCACATAACAATCTCCTGAAATTATTCGCAGGCAATGTTGTACACTATTTTTTCTCCTTCAGTGCAGTAACAAGTATGCTTCTTCCACTAATTATTTGTTTATCCATATACCTATACTTAGACACTCACTCAATCACACTCACACACACACACACACACACACACACACACAAGCGCGCGCGCGCACACACACACACACACACACACACACACACACAAGCGCGCGCGCACACACGCACACACACACACACACACACACACACACACACACTCACACACACAATTTCCACAACTACTAAATGGAGAACGAGTGACTCCCCTTCACACATACTTAAACGAGTTTAATGAGAGATTGTTTGATAACCTGATGCATTGGTGCTAACAAAAGATTAAATTATGAAAAAATGTGTTGAAACGTATGTGATATCATATAATAATTTGAAAGTACAACAACGGACTTACAATAGCCAGAAAGCAGTCATATATAATCTCCCCACTTTTTGTATTTCAGCGCGGGCAGTTCAGTCTGGCAGGTCACCGCAGATGCAACTCTCAACTTTCTGCAGACCTATAGTTATCCGGGCCATTAATTCTGTGAACATTGTACGAAGACCAAAGCACAATGAAGATTGACCATCGTTACAGAAGCAGCTACTTGGAGGGACGTGTCTTGTGTGAGGAGAACGTTTAAGCCGTGCATCCCTCATTTATATTCACCCCACTTCTTCAAGGCAATCAGACGGAGCGCTCTATCTTATCGCCAATCGCGTCTCCAATTACGTACTTATCTAATACGTCTGTCGACTGTAGAAGGCAAGGTGCTCGACATGGATTGGACTTAGGATTCCCAGCCTTACTGAATGACGTATGTACGTTTGTAAAGCCTTCTCGTATTAATTTTCTGTCAGATGCAGGGTCTTCCAGCTTACGCTAGGTGATGAAAAAATGAATCCCACTGCACACTCGTGTCTTTGAAAGATGTATGCAATTATTTAAATATCTTCGAGTCTCAACTTTCAGAGAGCAATTTTGCTTATAGTGCTCCAGCTGTAAATTGTTTTCCAGAATTTTCTCTTCGTGTAACGGGTACTTTAGATATCGTGTTCAACGGCTGAGCGATACCGACTGTTGGTTCGCCCTGTATTGCGCGTGTGAACAGCGTCGTGAAACAGAACTCTAAATGCGGAATTTGAAATAATGAAAATGAATCTAATTAACTGCCAAAAGAAACTAATCATTTGTTCAATGAACACTACATAACTGAAACTCAATACCGAAGTACATTATGAAAGTTGCGCTGTATGAAGCGCAACATTTGACGTGAAATAACCACATAAATAAATTATCGCTCTACTCAGAAGAAATAACTGTATGCAATTACCAACACTGCACGCAGAAAGTCAATTCGGTTTTTGCTTCATTTCCAAAAACAATCTGTTGCTGCGTGTGGCGCAGAGAACAATGCACACACGACAAAATATCCAAAACTTTAAGACTCTACTAACAATGCTAGAGGTGAATTTTAGTTTAAAGAAAATCGCTCTTTAAAAATTAAACTCTGATTATTGAAAATAAGGAGTGTGGAACATAAGCAGACTATAGCAGTTGCGAAATACTCTTATTACAAAAAAATTAAAGACATCTCAACCACTAGCATAGATTATAACATAATGAAAACAAAGAGATCAAATTAACACTGATCATAAATATTATCAAAAAATAATATCTGAGAAACGAAGATTGTCTTCAGTTAACAGTTCTAACAAACATCTTATTATTGAGAATGCATGGATGACCTTTAAAAGTTCCTCGAAAAATCTTCTTCATTAATACAAAGAACGAAGTAGTCTTATGAACAAGTTTTCATCTCCGTAATAAAGGGTTCCATACAGTTTCTCCCAGATACACAAATAACTGATCTCATTCTCTGAAAAATTCAACTGCTCACTACTGTATCTCAAATAAGAATGCCCCAGCACTGCACAACTTACTGACTTGCAACTGAATTACGGATGAAACTAAACACAAAGTCGAGAATCTTATTCACTACTCGTGCAGTGCGCTCATTCACCATTGCGCCAGTATAGTACAATATCAAAAACATATGAAAACCTTACACTACTTTCAAAGTAATTAAGTGAGCATTTAATCTGTTAAATTGTTCGCAAGTAATGGAGTGTCTGTCGTTTTACGAGTGCAGTTGTTTCCCACAGATGACACGTAGGTGTGTCATTTTCTCACAACTACTCGGAGCTTGATTAGGATTCATGTTCACTGTTTTCACGTTAGTACAGCTGTCTTAGATACAGTCCTAGCGAAACTACTACTATAATACGAACCAAAGCTGTTGCAGAATTATGTTCTTCCCTTACTGCACTTGATTTGATACTTCATTTAACCCTGTGTCGGTACCGAATATAGAATTACTATTACGTTATGAAGAAACATAATTAGTAGCGTTACTGTATGTTGGCCATGAAAGTGAGCAATTCAGAGAAAAAAATCATTAAAGAAAGCTAATAAGAAAAGAGTAGCTCAGCAGTGCACTACCAGAAGCTGTGCTTTAGAGAAATACGCTAGCCCGAAATGAGCGCGCGTGGGACTGGCGTTATTATTTTATCCTGCGCGAAACTAATCGGGTACGTGCGACGGGGCAGAGCGCCGACCAATGAAGCACCAATTGGTCCCGGCGGTGACGCCACGTCGCTTCTTCCAAAGATAACCTTGCAAACAGTAATTAAATTTCGCCGCTTGCCGGCGAGACGATGGTACGCCCGTCGGCACCACAGAGCAGATTTAAATTAAGCGGCTCTGTTTTTAATAATAGGGTGACGTCAGTGTCACCCATCTGGCGTCTTCGATTAATGAAGAAGGTAGAAGAGAGCAGACCGAGCTCCACCCATACGTGGGTCCGCACAAATTCAATAAGTGCACCAAGGCGTCCCGCGGTGGCCATCAATTAAGACGGCCACCGAATTGGACTCGTGGCAACTCAAAAAGCTACTGCCGCTTCACATTTCTGAACTCTTCCTACCATAATTAGTCTCATTACTTATACCTAAGTGGTCTTGGTCGGCGTAACAATTTATTATGGTATTCTTCTCTCCGTGTTACTGGATTCCAAAGTCAACATTATGTAATATTTCAGCGGTCCCACTGCCACTGTCTTCAGATGAAACGCTGTTTTTGAGTGTCACTGATCCGATGCCAACGCCGTTGTGTGCAATGAGTCGTTGTTTCAGCCCAGCTAGCTTGCATAGATTTTTCCTGTCGTTTTGCACGTCTATAGTACGTACTTAGGTCTAGTATGATGCGCTTCTCAACCGTTTCCGAGTAATCGACGTTCAAAGTCTTACAAGTAAATTTAGCTTCATATTACACCGCCAGCTCTCGAACAGCGACGCTAGCGGAACTAGATAAAAGAGTAACCCATAAACTGGATATTTAGTTAGTTAATTACATGTTCCCCAGATCATTTGAACAGCTCTCATCTCGAAATGGTATTTTTATTTTTACAGGCACCCGGTTTCTGAATAGAAACTTTTCCATAAAATAGAAAGAGTTGTGCAGGAGATGTGATTTTAGGTTATTTTTCAAACTTGGTTTGTTACCTGTCAGACATTTTATGATACAGGGCAATTCAACTAAAATTTTTGGTGCTGTATATTGAACTTCTTTCTGACTCACTGGCAACTTTAATAATGCGCAATAAAAGCTACTTTTTTCTCTAGTGTTGTAGGATTGTACTTAATATTCTTCTGTAATTGTGATGGACTATTTACGACGAATTTTATTAGTTAATATATGCACAGAGATTGTGTAATTATAAGGCCTAACCCCTTCCAGAATTAATTACGTGACGATAGCGGGTGAACACCAAATGTTGTTGTTACTGCTCGCTTTTTGCAGTCAATATTATGGAGTCGAACTATGCAAAATGCGTCAGAAAGCTGATTCGTTAGTTTCTGAGAAAAGCAACTGCACGAAGAGCATAACTAGGTGAACTTAAATGTCTGAGAAGCTCAGTAATGCGCCTCTCCCAGTTCAATCTTCATTAATGTTCACACCCACAAATTTGGAGTTTTATTTCATGTTTGCTGACTAGTTTTCACGTGATATATCAATTGTTCATAAGAGTATTTGTTGTACTAAACTGAATATAGCATTTTCTCAAAATTAAGGGAGAGTTAATTTTCAGAGAACGACTTAATACGTGTCCATTCAATTCTCATCCCTACCTAAAAACTGCAAAGTTGTGCAGGTCACACCAATACTCAAGAAAGGAAATAGGAACAATCCGAATAATCCGTTGAATTGCAGACCGGTGTCACTGACCTCGATTTCCTGTAGGATTCTGAAACATGTACAGTGACTGAATAGTATGAATTACCTCGAGGAAAAAGGCCTTTTGAGGCACAGTCAGCATGGATTCAGAAAGTGTCCGTCTTGTGAAACACAAATAGCTCTTTATACGAGCGAATTAATGAGTATTGTCGACAGAGGATCTCAGATTCGCTCTATATTTCTAGATTTCCATAAAGCTTTTGACACTGTTTCTCGCAAGAGACTTCTAACTAAATTACGTGCCTGAGGAGTATCGCCTCAGCTGTGCGACAGGACTTGTGACTCCCTATCACAAGGGTCACAGTTCGTAGTAATCCATGAGAAGTCATGGAGTAAATCAGAAGTGGTATCCGGTGTTCCCAGAGGTAGTGCAGTAGGCCATCTGCTCTTCCTGATCTGTATAAATGATTTAGGAGACAAACTAAGTAGCACTCATAGATTGTTTGCAGGTGACGATGTCATTTACCGTCTAGTAGTTCAAATGGTTCAAATGGCTCTGAGCACTATGCGACTTAACTTCTGAGGTCATCAGTCGCCTAGAACTTAGAACTAATTAAACCTAACTAACCTAAGGACATCACACACATCCATGCCTGAGGCAGGATTCGAACCTGCGACCGTAGCAGTCGCGCGGTTCCGGACTGAGCGCCAAGAACCGCTAGACAACCGCGGCCGGCATCTAGTAGTTATTTGAAGATCAAAAACAGTTGCAAAATAACTTACACGAAACATCTGCATGGTGCGAAAAATGGCAATTGACTGTAAATAAGGAACCCTGTGAACTGCCGTGCGGTACGCGATCCTTACCAGGTAAGATTGACGGAAGACATCGAAAAAGTCCAGGAATCACGATGGTCCCACGGTCCGCCGATGGAGCAGTGGAAAGGCTTACCACAATAACTCCGTATCAGCTTTGTGGTCCTCATGGGAAACCTGTTGCAAACCACGCATTTCCGTCCATGGTGATCACACACCCTAGGAAGGACCATGTCCCTCCTTTTTTTTGGCCGGCGGGAGTGGTCGACCGGTTCTAGGCGCTACAGTCCGGAACCCCACGACCGCTACGGTCGCAGGTTCGAATCCTGCCTCGGGCATGGATGTGTGTGATGTCCTTAGGTTAGTTAGGTTTAAGTAGTTCAGTTGTAGGGGACTGATGACCTCAGCAGTTAAGTCCCACAGTGCCCAGATCAATATGAACCATTTGAATCGCCTTTTTTTAATAACCAGGGTCTCATCACGAATCGCAGCAACTTCTGTGTAAATATTGCCTTCGAATGAAATTGTCATTTTTGTTTCTGTCGCTGCGTTCTTTCCGTACCTTACTGCAGCAGCTTCTCCCATGTGTGGTCCAAATTTCATCGAGCTAAGCTACTTAACAGTGACATATCATGCGAAAGTTATTTTCGTCCTTACGTTTCGCACACGAGTGCATTTATAAAGGACCTAGAATGCCTAAATTATCGTAATTAACAAAGCACAACGATTAATTTATGTAAAGGTACCATGGGTTTTCGGCACAAGAGACATCAAAGTGCCCTGCAATTTTGCAGACGTTACGCCCATAACTATCTGATATACAAGTAATTCTGAATCTGGCAGGGGTCAAATACAGGGATCGAAAGACTATTTACAGTTTGTACAAAAACCAGATGGCAGTTATAAGAGTCGAGAGGCAGGAAAGGGAAGCAGAGGTTGGGAAGCGAGTGAGACAGGGTTGTAGCCAGCCCCCGATGTTATTCAATCTGTATATTGAGCAGGCAGTAAAGGAAACAAAAGAAAAATTTGGAGTAGAAATTAAAATCGATGGAGAAGAAATAAAAACTTCGAGGTTTGAAAATGACATTGAAATTCTGTCAGAGACAGCAAATGACCTGGAAGAGCAGTTGAACGGAATGGACAGTGTCTTGAAAGGAGGATATAAGATGAACATCAACAAAAGCAAAACGAGGATAATGGAATGTAGTCGAATTAAATCGGGTGATGCTGCGGGAATTAGATTAGGAAATGAGATACTGAAAGTAGACGAGATTTGGGGGGAAAAGTAACTGACGATTGTAGAAGTAGACAGGATATAAAATGTAGACGGCAACGGCAAGGAAAGCGATTCTGGAGAAAATAAATTTGTTAACATGGAGTATTGATTTAAGTGTCAGGAAGTCTTTTCGGAAAGTAAAGTAGTGTAGCCATGTATAGAAGTGAAACATGGACAACAAATAGTTTAGACAAGAAGATAATAGAAGCTTTCGAAATGTGGTGCTACAGAAAAATGCTGATGATTAGACGGGTAGCTCGCGTAAATAATGAGGTACTGAACAGAGTTGGAGAGAAGAGGAATTTGCGGCACAATTGACTAGAAGAAGGGATCGGCTGGTAGGACACGTTCTGAGGCATCAAGAGATCACCAATTTAGAATTGAAGGGAAGCGTGGAGGTTAAAAATCGTAAAGTGAGGTCAAGAGATGAATGCATTAAGTGGATTCAGATGGATGTAGGCTGCAGTAGGTACTTGGAGATGAAGAGGCTTGAACAGGATAGCGTATCATGGAGAGCTGCATCAAACCAGTCTCTGGACTGAAAACCACAACAACAACAACAACAAGGATGTGGGGCAATGAAGCAGCAGGTGATCTAGCTAAGGAAGCAGCCTGACCATTGGAAAAATTAAGCTACAGCAAGTTATATGTAAGCTAAATAAATGGAAAAGTAAGAAAAAGAGTTAAGAAACAAAAAGGGAAATTAAGTGACAACGAAATAAAAACGGGGGAAACACCGAACCGTATTTTCCAACAATCTGCCAACGTTTGAAGACTAAGTTACGACTACCACCAAATTTTACGGCCAAGCTAACAAGTCGTGTAAAACTGAAAACCTACTACAAAATGTTCAAAATAACTGAAGACGCGCTTTCAGTATGTAAAGGTGGAGATAATTAGTAATCACCAACTTTTAGCCTTTAGTAATTTAACGAACGAGTGGGATACTCTCAAAAATCATATATCTGAAAAAGGAGGACGTTGGCCCATTAACAAATCAGCCTTAGTTCATAAACTCAAAACAGATGGTTTCAGTTATAACTTTGAATAATCTGGTTATATCCTAGAAAGCTTGCAGGTTTGTAATTGCATCTGTTACAGTCACTGACATAATTACTGGATATTATATCAGAAAAGTGCGCACCACAGAACTTCAATGTTAATTAAACTGGAAATAGCTTGAAGAAAAAGATATTTTAATGTAGATATAAACGCGGTGTTTAGGTAAATTGGAGAGTCATGATGTATTATATGTCTGTGTTTGAAAATTAAGGCCCCTAATGAAAATTCAGATTGTTAATCTAAAACTCTACACATAATGTTTTAATTTAATCTTGTAACATGTAGTTTTACAATGTAATTGAGAATGTTAAACTTAAAAAAATTTCAGAAATGTAACGAAGACGTTATACAGACACAGATAATAGCCTGACGGTAGTTCTGCCCTAGTGTGCTATTGCAAAGTAATGTATGTCGCCTGAATTTCCCAAGAGCGTTTACTGATGCTTCAGCCATTATCGACACACATCGCCGACTGGATATATGTGTTTCAGCAGACTTGTGTGTTGGATTCTTCAGATAATTTACACTCGTGATAAAGAAGTCCGTCCAGCGTTTTACCAGAACGCGATACCGAATCTGTTTCACTCTTAGTCCAGCAGCCATAAGCTTCTGCTGCTTGGTAGGAGTGCGGTTTTATATACTAATAACGGTTCCAGTAGAGTCCATTATTGCACAGTGTCGAAAATCAACAGAAGTAATTTTCTTGTTGGAAATACAGTGCATAAAACCGACATGAGTAGCATCAGTTATACTTACGGCTATATAATTATCTTGCCTTGATCACAATTATTTTTACTGAATCACTTCCATCACTTGGCCACTGGTCATTTTTAAAGGACATAGGCATGAAACTACACTCCTGGAAATTGAAATAAGAACACCGTGAATTCATTGTCCCAGGAAGGGGAAACTTTATTGACACATTCCTGGGGTCAGATACATCACATGATCACACTGACAGAACCACAGGCACATAGACACAGGCAACAGAGCATGCACAATGTCGGCACTAGTACAGTGTATATCCACCTTTCGCAGCAATGCAGGCTGCTATTCTCCCATGGAGACGATCGTAGAGATGCTGGATGTAGTCCTGTGGAACGGCTTGCCATGCCATTTCCACCTGGCGCCTCAGTCGGACCAGCATCCGTGCTGGACGTGCAGACCGCGTGAGACGACGCTTCATCCAGTCCCAAACATGCTCAATGGGGGACAGATCCGGAGATCTTGCTGGCCAGGGTAGTTGACTTACACCTTCTAGAGCAGGTTGGGTGGCACGGGATACATGCGGACGTGCATTGTCCTGTTGGAACAGCAAGTTCCCTTGCCGGTCTAGGAATGGTAGAACGATCGGTTCGATGACGGTTTGGATGTACCGTGCACTATTCAGTATCCCCTTGACGATCACCAGTGGCGTACGGCCAGTGTAGGAGATCGCTCCCCACACCATGATGCCGGGTGTTGGTCCTGTGTGCCTCGGTCGTATGCAGTCCTGATTGTGGCGCTCACCTGCACGGCGCCAAACACGCATACGACCATCATTGGCACCAAGGCAGAAGCGACTCTCATCGCTGAAGACGACACGTCTCCATTCGTCCCTCCATTCACTCCTGTCGCGACACCACTGGAGGCGGGCTGCACGATGTTGGGGCATGAGCGGAAGACGGCCTAACGGTGTGCGGGACCGTAGCCCAGCTTCATGGAGACGGTTGCGAATGGTCCTCGCCGATACCCCAGGAGCAACAGTGTCCCAATTTGCTGGGAAGTGGCGGTGCGGTCCCCTACGGCACTGCGTAGGATCCTACGGTCTTGGCGTGCATCCGTGCGTCGCTGTGGTCCGGTCCCTGGTCGACGGGCACGTGCACCTTCCGCCGACCACTGGCGACAACATCGATGTACTGTGGAGACCTCACGCCCCACGTGTTGAGCAATTCGGCGGTACGTCCACCCGGCCTCCCGCATGCCCACTATACGCCCTCGCTCAAAGTCCGTCAACTGCACATACGGTTCACGTTCACGCTGTCGTGGCATGCTACCAGTGTTAAAGACTGCGATGGAGCTCCGTATGCCACGGCAAATTGGCTGACACTGACGGCGGCGGTGCACAAATGCTGCGCAGCTAGCGCCATTCGACGGCCAACACCGCGGTTCCTGGTGTGTCCGCTGTGCCGTGCGTGTGATCATTGCTTGTACAGCCCTCTCGCAGTGTCCGGAGCAAGTATGGTGGGTCTGACACACCGGTGTCAATGTGTTCTTTTTTCCATTTCCAGGAGTGTATTTATAAAGTTTAGCTGATTTCTAAAAGACGTTATATACATTGAAATAACGCAAGTCATGACACCATGTCGAAAGGGGAATAGGTAGACTGATCCATGGGAAGACCATCAAATAAAGAAGAAACTAACAGATCTGGTCTTTAAATTGTGCGTTGTGAGTTGCCATTCCTCCTTTCAAGTTCCTAGTTTAAGATAAAAGTTGTATAAATTTCGTATTTCTACCTTATATCGCCATAAAATTGGCGAACATCTCCGTCGGTATGTTTTTAGACATAGTTTAGTAAGACAGTAATTCAATTTCATGAGTCATACTCGAAGAAGAACCGTTCTTACACGATTATAGTTAACGAAATTTCCGTTATTACATGCTAAGAGTGAAGGAATGTTAGAGGTTAACATCCCTTTGATGACGAAGTCATTGCGGACCAGTACAAGGTAGCATAAGGATGGAGCACAAAATTCGCCGTATTCTGTTCATAGATAACGTCACGAAATTAGTCTTAATGCATCTAGGAAAAGCGCACAACATGCAATCTTCCTGAATGCGAGTCTAGTGCCTGAAGCACCACGACACCACACTTATTATCGTAGATAACGAAAGTAATTTTTAAGGAATGACTGTAGTTAACTGATATTCCATATGATTAAGTGTTTTACTTAATCACTTCTCTTAAAAAAAAAAATAACACCTGCTCGTAAACCCTAACGCACAGCACGCGAGTTTGCGAGACTGGCAGGTGAGCCAAACGCAGTCGACTCGGCAAGGATTAACGGGCATTGGTTTCGTACACCGAACAGCCTGGGTGTCGTTTTAGGTGACTAAGGCTAACGCTGGACTGTTCTCTAATTTCCGCCTGAGAAAATACTTGTCCTCAGTTATATGTTGGATGTATTCCAATATTTGTTTTGCCATATAATTTTAGTCTCTACAGGTCCCTCTATCGCCATTGAAGTTATTCCCTGATGTCTCAACACAGCTCCTATCACCCTGTCCCTTCCCTTTTCCGTTCTTCGTATGTGTATTTCCTCGACGATTCTGCGGAACACTTCCTCACTTCTTGTCTTCTCAGTCCACCTAATTTTCAACATCAACCTATAGCACCAAATTTCAAACGCTGCGCTTCCTTCTTTTCCGGCTTTCACACAGTCTATTGGTCTCCTCCTTACTATGATGTGCTCCAAATTTACGTTCTCAGAAATTCCTTCCACTAATTAAGGCTAATCTTTGATGCTATAATGTAGAGTCACACTAATGTGACCACCTGTCGAAAGCCTGATTATGGTCCCCAAGGATAGATGCATATTTGTGTTGATCCATTGTGCCTCCCAGAATGACGAAACCCGGGAAATGCCACGAAAACGTTCCCCAGACCATAATGCTCCCTCCACCGGCCTGGACTCCTTCGACGATTGTCGCAGGATGACTGCGTCCAGGCGTTTCACGCTGAATGCGCCATCGGCCATCTGTTCGATGGAGCATAAAACGTGATTCATCCGAAAAGGCTGCCTGTCACCACTCAGTAGACGTCCAGTTGTGGTACTGGCGTGCAAATTTAAGCCCTCGTCGCCGATGAACAGCTGTCAGCATGGGTCCATATACCAGGATTCTGCTGCGGAGGTCCACATTGAACAACGTTCGTTAAACAGCCGTTTAGGATACACCGTTAGTGGCCGCTTGGTTCATCTGGGCGGCTACTTACTCAGCGGTTGCATGTCTATTGGCCCGTACACGTTTGTGCGCCCGTCATTCACCCCTGACATCAAGGTCCATGGTGCACCACAGTTGCCTCCGCGTTTGAATCGCGTCACTTCGCCATTCCCGATATATATTAACGACTGCGGCACGGTAACTGTTTGCGAACTTATCCTCTACGAAGATGCTTCCAACCTTGGTCCGAAAGCCAATGATCATGCCCGTTCTCACATAAGATAAACCGGTTCGTTTAGGCATTACGACAAGTGCACTGTTTTCCGCGTTCCCGCCGACACGCCTTTATACCCTCCACTGCCAGTGCTGCCACCTGGTGTCTGTAAGTGGTTGTTGCACGCTGATGCTGAACACTGGCGGTGTTCATATTAATATGGCTGACCGTGTGATAGACGTATATTGGCCAGCAATAGTTCTCGGCAGTGTTTCGTGCTGTTTGTGGCGAAATAACTATTTAGTAACCTTTTGGAAACGTTCGTTCGCTGTGTCTTTTAGATTCTTCTGTGCGTTGAAGTCGTTTAGTAAATTTCGTGCTCCACTTTGCAGCTGACGTTTCTTATTGTTTCTAGTGAAATATTTCAGTAAAATTTTCATTCAATGTTTTAACTTCGTTGAGAGTTCCAGTGGCAGCTTGAATATTTGATTTCACCTAATAATTTTGTGAAGTTTTGTTGGTATTGCTATTACCGGTGGTGTAATAGTATTAATACAAGTAGTTGCTTTATTAGTAGACAGAGAATTTCGAGGCCGCTATTGTTAGTTTTATTAATAGTTCCACTGGTGTAACTGAACTTACGTAATGTAGACGTATAGTTTTTTTCAGTAACTGTAAAATTTTACCACGAGTGAGAAGTGTGTCCTCCGTCATAAGTTTGTGAGTAGTGGGTTACCGTGAGGGATTTGTTCAAAGAATTTTCATTGGTGTGAATACAGTAGGGAAGCCAATGGGCATTGTAGCGAGATCCTCTCCTGGGAATGCAGAATCTGTAGTAGAAATAAGTTGATACAGGAGCAGGAGCGTAAGATCTCTGCCCTTCAGGTGTAGTTACACTGCATAAAAGGAGGAAGTAGATAGGTTGAGGATGGTGAAGGGCGGTGGGGGAAAGGGAACTGGCAATTGGCAAGAAGGCAGATAGGGGGAGGAGGTATTCTGACAGTTATACTTTGCGTATATGCAATAGATTTGATCAACTGTCAGAGTTTAGTGGAGAGGAGGTTCTTGTAGCTTAGATGTAGGGAACATGTAGCAGTCCTCAGCAGTTAGGAGGCCTAGGTAAGTTGCAAAGTTTAACAGAAAGAAGAAGGTTGTGCTGATAGGTAGTTCGCACGGTAGAGGTGTGAGCCAGCAGTTGCAGGAAGTGTTGGGGGCTGGGTACCAGGTCACCAGCATTGTGAAGCCTAGTGAAGGTTTGACTCAGACGACTGACAGCATAGGGGAGTTATGAAGGAATTTTACGAAGGAGGTTCAGGTAGTGATAGTAGGTGGAGCAGGGAACAGTCTTGATAGGGACGGGCCATATAATGTAGTTGGTAACCTGGTAAAGATACCTACTCAAACTGGTGGCACTAATGTGCATTTCGAGCAACTGTTTCAGCATCATGATCGGCCCCATCTTAATGCGGCTGTTACGTGCATTAACATGGGGCTGGAGGGGGCGCTGATGGCAGAGAGCATTGGTCACATTTCAGTGGTGCCAGTTAGGTCTATCAGTAGCTCGGGTTTCACTAGGGATGGTCTGCACCTCAATAGGTATGGGAAGGGAAGGCTGACAAAGTTTATAGGTGACAGAGTAGTAAGTGGTGGTGGGATCACTCATGGAAAAATTCCTGTAGTAGTTGGTGTTAGAGCTGCACCTTTTTTAGACTGAAGTCAGCTGATAGGTATACCTGCTTAAAGGAAGTCCCTCTAACTAAGGGCTCACCTTCAGAGGACGTCATGTTTCCAAGTAGAGAAGAAATTAGCATATTTCATCAAAATATAAGAGGTATTAGAGATAAAGTTAGTGAACTGCTTATAGATGTTGACTCTGAAATTATTGGTATATCGGAGCACCGTTTAAATAATTTGACAATTCAGAGGCTTCCTTTACCAGGATCCGGATTAGCTGGCTGTTTTTCAAGGAGTACCTTGCGCGCCGGGAGAGTGGCTATGCACGTAAAAAACAGTATTCCTTTTGAGTCCATAGACGTATCACGACACTTCACTGAACAGATATTTGAATGTTGTGCAGGGGTAGTTGAATTTAGTGAAACTAAACTTTTAATTGTTGTTGTTTATAGGTGCGTTAACTATGACTTCAGAGCATTTCTGCTCAAGGTAGAGAGGGAACTTGATTCACTCTGTACGAAGTACCAGTAATTTGTTATATTTGGTGTCTTAAATATAAATTTTGTATATGATGGTGCAAGAAAAAGGATGTTGGTAGATCTCCTAAATTCATATGATCTCATGCAGATCGTGTTTTTTCCAACTAGGGTGCAGGGGAACAGTAGCACAGCCATAGACAATATTTTATTCATTCTTCATTATTAGATGGGCAATCCGTTAGTAAAAGGATGAATGGCCTTTCAGACCATGATGCGCAAAATTTTAACACTAAAAGGCTTTTGTACTCAAAAAATGTCACATGTAATTACAAAAAAATAATTACTAAAAAAATTACAAAAAAAACTTTTTTAAACCTTCTGAAGGAACAAGAGTGGCAGGATGTTTATAGTGCCGATAACATAGATGATAAATTTAATGCTTTCCTTAACACATTTCTTTGCGCTTTGAGAGTTACTTTCCATTAGAGCGTTCTAAACGGGGTACTAGTAGTAATAGGAAGCCCGGGTGGCTAGCTAGTGGGACAAGGATGTCATGTAGTAGAAAGCAGTATTAATATCAAAATGTTAGAAATAGTCACAAAAAAAGCTACAGTAGCCCATTACAAACAGTTTTGTAAGGTGTTCAGAATGTTATTAGGAAGGCAAAGAGTATTTGGTGAGCAAATAGAATAGCTAATTCACAGGATAAAATTAAAACCATATGGTCTGTTGTGAAGGAAGTGTTTGGTCAACAGCACAAGGTCGTCGATATAAAGTGAGTTCGTAGAAAAAATATTTATGTTACTGATAAACCAGATATATGTACAGTATTTAACAATTATTTTCTGAGCATTGCTGGTCAAGTAAGTAAAAATTTAGTTTTTACAAGGAATCATATAACTTTCTTGGTAAATGCCTTTCCGAGATTGATGTCTGAAACACCCCTCTGTGATACAGACAAGGGGGAGATCGAGTCAATAATTAAAACACCGAAGACTAAGGACTCTCATGGATATGATGGAGTGTCTAGCAGAATATTAAAGTAATGTGCTGCATATGTTAGCCCTGTATTTAGTAATATTTGTAATTTTTCTTTAAGGAATGGTCAGTTTACGGAACTATTAAAGTACTCAGTAGTACTCGTAAAACCGCTTTATAAAAAGGGAGAAAGGAATAATGCAGACAATTTTAGACCTATTTCTATGCCATCAGTGTTTGCTAAAGTTGTTGAAAAGACTGTGTATGTAAGGATAATTGATCATTTTATATCACATTATTTCCAATCAAATGTACAGTTCGGCTTTGGAAGTCTTTTAAAAACAGAAAATACTGTATTCTCTTTTCTCTGTGAGGTACTGGAAAGGTTAAACAAAATGTTTCGAACGCTAAGCATATTTTTTGATTTAACTAAGGCGTTTGATTGTGTTGATCACAAAATATTGCTCCAGAAGTTGGACCATTACGGAATACGGGGAGTAAAAATGGTTCAAATGGCTCTGATCACTATTGGACTTACCTTCTGAGGTCATCAGTTCCCTAGGACTTAGAACTACTTAAACCTAACTAACCTAAAGACATCACACACATCCATGCCCGAGGCAGGATTCGAACCTGCGACCGTTGCGGTCACGCGGATCCAGACTGTAGCGCCTAGAACCGCTCGGCCACTCTGGCCGGCAATACGGGGAGTAGCTCACAATTGGTTCACAATTTACTTTAGCAAAACACAGCAAAATGTCATTACTCACAATGTTGAAAATGGCTGTGATATGGTGTCTGAGAGGATACAGTCAAGTGAGAAGGGGGTGGTAGTGTTGGGACCGCTCCTGTTCCTTATTTCTATAAATGATATGCCCTCTAGTATTACGGGTAACTTTAAAATATTTCTGTTTGCTTATGATACAAGCTTGGTAGTAAGGGATGTTCTGTACAACATTGGTTTGGTTTCAAATGGTGCAGTTCATGACCTTAGTTCATGGCTTGTAGAAAATAAACAATCGCTAAATCACAGTTAGCCTCTGTTTTTACAGTTTCTAACACACAATTCAACAAAACCTGAGGTTTTAATTTCACAGAATGGGCATATGATTAGTGAAACTGGACAGTTCAGATTTCTAGGTGTTCAGATAATAAACTATCGTGGAAAGCTCACGTTCAGGATCTTGTTCAAAGACTTAATGCTGCTATTTTTACTATTCGAACGGTATCTGAAGTGAGTGGTCTTGTGAGAAGAAAATTAGTCTACTTTGCTTATTTTCATTCGCTTATGTCGTATGGTATTATATTTTGAGGTAGCTCTTCCCATTCTAAAATGATATTTCTGGCTCAGAAAAGGGCGATTCGGGTAATAAGTGGTGTACGTTCACGAACCTCTTGTCGACCACTGTTCACGAGTCTGGGTATTTTGATATTGACCTCTTAATATATACATTCCTTACGGTCATTTCTTGTTAACAAGATTAGCTTATTCCCAAGAATAAGCAGCTTTTACTCAGTTAATACTCGGCAGAAATCAAACCTGAATTTGGATCGGACTTGCTGCATCCATTTTCAACAAGCTACCACTCGAATTCAAAAATCTTAGCAGTAATCCACGCGCTTTCAAATCGAAGCGGAAGAATTTCCTCATGGGTCACTCGTTCCATAGTGTCGAGGAGTTCCTTGCGAAACTAAGCTGATTCTTGTTGAATTGTTGGTTGTGTTTACTTGAACTTATGGATTGACTTTTTTCGGGTTCATAAACATTTTATTTTTCTCTGTTATTACTTTTATGTTGTCCTTCTTTGTAGTCAGTTCGTCGTCGATTAAATCTGTCCTTTCTGAGGCCCCTTCTATTTCTTATAGCAGAAATCCACTACTGGCTTGCTGGACCTGTCGTAGCTTCACCAGAGCACCGTTAGCTGTCACTTTTCAGGGTTCCTGTAGGACCTTCACAACTACCGTAGCGGTCCCGGGGCAGACACAGTATCTGTATCACGCTCCTACGGCCAATCCCCTACTTCATGCTGTTGCCCATCTCCCACGACTTGGACGTGGGGTTGGACTTGTGGGAGCAAGAAGATGGAAGAAACGACAGAGAAATAAACGAGCGGGCGAGAAAAGCAGGAGCATTTCGGAAGTGTGTCAGAAGCCTGATATGGAGCAAGGATGTGCCCCAAATCAGTAAAAAGGTCATATACCGGTCATACTATGTCCCAATCCTGACATATGCATCCGAAACCTGGGTTATGAAAAGAAGAGAGAAAAACAAAGTACAGGCTAGTGAGATGAATTTCTTAAGAAACAGTGTTGGAGTGACAAAGATAGACAGGTTAAGAAATGAGAGGATCAGAGAGTTAATGAAGCTGGAACCATTACAGGAGGAGATAGAGAAATCAAGGCTGAGATGGTATGGACACGTTAAGAGAATAGATTGGATTGGATTGTTTGGAGGAAAGAGACCAAACTGCGATGTCATCGGTCTCATCGGATTAGGAAAGGACGGGGAAGGAAATCGGCCGTGCCCTTTCAAAGGAACCATCCCGGCATTTGCCTGGAGCGATTTAGGGAAATCACGGAAAACCTAAATCAGGATGGCTGGAGACGGGATTGAACCGTCGTCCTCCCGAAGGCGAGTCCAGTGTGCTAACCACTGCGCCACCTCGCTCGGTAAGAGAATAGAGGAGAAGAGGATACCCATTAGGATACACGAGATGAAACTGGAAGGAAAGATACCAAGAGGAAGAGCGAGAGACAGATGGCTGAAAGGAGTAGAGGAATGTGTCCAGAAGAAAGGAGAAGACTAGACCAAGGTGAAGACGGAGATGTGGTGACAAGACAGAAGACGATGGAGGGCTATGTTCCATACAGACCCCGCCAGTGGCTAGAAACTGTCCAAGATGATGATGATGATTACTTTCATGTTGTCATTTCATGTAGTGACACGTTCTATGTCCTTGGAGATTTGCTCCTCAATTTGGTCCTACGGAACTTGACGTGTAAATAAATAAATAAGTAAATAATGTAACCATTATTATTGTTCCCTCATGTTTTTTATGCACATTGTATGTCATTCCTCTTTTGCTACGGCTTATACCCATTATCCTGAGACATCTTGCACCGTTTTACATTGTCGAAAGCATTATATTTTTCGTGAATACCGATAAAAATTCTAGCAGAGGATGGGAGTTCTAAGATCTGAGAAGGCTCAAAAAGTTTCAGTATTTTTGACGATTGACAGACTGTTGTAATGGCGGTAGGTTCAAAATGTTTCAAATGGCTCTGAGCACTATGGGACTCAACTTCTGAGGTCAGTAGTCCCTAGAACTCAGAACTAGTTAAACCTAACTAACCTAAGGACATCACACACATCCACGCCCGAGGCAGGATTCGAACCTGCGACCGTAGCGGTCTCGCGGTTCCAGACTGCAGCGCCTAGAACCGCACGGCCACTTCGGCCGGCTGGCGGTAGGAGGTTTACCTGTATTGTCAAATCAGCATTCTTATCCTATTACATTATCATGTTTGCAAATAATGCAGCAAATTTTTGCATACAATGAGAAGATTTCACTATGAAATATAGCATTAACAAACTATTAAACTGTGTCGGTAGCCACATTTTCACTGGTACACTTCGTACTGTAGTCTAAAGCTCACGGTCCGCACAGATTTAGTGTTTGCCTCAGGTTCGAGTTCGTACCGTCCTTATTTTATCTATTGCGTACGAAATTCCAAACTCCTCCACAGAAACACCTCACAGCTGCATGCGATACGAAATACGTGTACTGTTGCTGCTTCACAAATAGTGCCAGTGCACGGTAACCAAGTAAGATAATGGGGTGGTGGGTGGATGATGTCATTCATTCCAGTCACGCAATATTTACGTTTATTTCTTAGTACTCCTACATTGCTGAAACACGAGAGAAAAGTGGGGCAGAAACGTCGCTGTCCGTTAGGTGAAACCAGAGAAGCGAAAGTGTCAGTAGGCGGTCTGGCGTATTATGCTAAGCAGCGGATTCACGCATGGATTACGTCGTGCGTCGCGGGGAGCTCGTGACTGACTCAGCAGAGATGGCTATCCACCAGGATAGCTCGCATTCACTTTGCTTAATAGCTCATCCCGCCTTGTCTTTATTAGGAAGCCTAATCGACCAACTTAACGTGGCGCCCAGATAAAACGTCAGATACATTACTCAGCCGTGGGTAAAAATAAGTGAACGCTCGAGGAAACTGGCTATCTGATATCGCAGGGCGATTCTACCTCGATGATCTCTTCAGCCAGAAGAGCTTAAGGAAGCTTGTCAAACAATTCGTCCAACGCGATTAGTGCATCCGCCGCCTCTGCTTCTTTTTTCTAGATCTGAAAACCTGTTTTCATTTACGGTCACTGAGTTGCTTTGCTCTGCAGCCACGCCGCCGCGTGCTCCCCACGCATTCGCTTCTTTTCTTTTCGCCTCTTTCTTGCATACGTCTGTGTGTGTGCACGCGAGCGTGAGTTTGTGTAGCTCTTCGTTATATTTGAGGCACGCTTGCATTATACCTCAGCCTCCAGTAATCTTAAATAATGTTCCTAAGAAGACATTGAGAGAGTAGTCGCTAGAAGATGTTGGTTTATACAGCTGGGTATTCATGCCGTATTTTTGTGAATAGTTTAAAACAGTGCACTATCTACAAACCGTAAGCACAGACTTTAGGTCCACGATATTCATTGCGTGTCTTGAGACTACATTCTTAGACGCAGGAAAGCAGTGTATCACAATCAAAGGCAACATTTAACGTTCAGGACGTATTTTGCCATCTACACACAGATTTAATAAGACTTATTCAGGTTACTATATGAAGACCTACGACCGGAAACACTGCCCATGAAAAAAATTGTTTTTGAATGTTTCCTTCATTTCATGAGACAAATATTAACAATTTTTGCTTGAGAAAAACGAATATGACATAGAAAAACTTTACTAACTCTACTTTCTGTGACGTATAATAAGTGGAAGAATGTTTTTTGGCGGATTAAGGGAAAAAAGTACATTTTAATTCATAGGAAAATGATACTGGAAGTTAATTTAAAATCTTTTTGATGAAGGTTACATTCTAAGAGAACACATGCAGGTTGGTTGGGGTCGAAGAGAATGGTGGGCTTATGAGATGGTTGTCTTTCGGTTTACCTCTTGTGAGTGACTGCCGGAACCTCCCTACATGGACCTACAATAATCCACACTCTTTGCTTCATCCCAACGGCTCTGATACCTTTGTGCCACTACAGGCTTGTTGGATTCTTCTCCTTCCAAACAGTGTTCGTTTTCTACATCAAGCTTCTAATTTTTGTTTGAGTGGGTACGGGTCAGTTATCTAAATGTGAAGTATCTCGAATAGCAGATGGAAGACCCTTTTTCCTTCATTGGCAATTCTGCCTTTACAGGTGGTGACAATATGTGTATGGTTTGTAGGCTCCAACTAAACCATCGTTACACCGAAAGCCATCTACATCTGCATGCACAAGGATACTTAAGTGCCTGGTAGGGGATTCATCGAACCATCTTCACAATAATACTCTATTATTACACTCTCGAACAGCGCTCCGAACGAACACCTATATCTTTCGGTGCGAACTCTGATTTCCCTTATTTTATGAAGATGATCGTTTCTTCCTGTGTAGGTCGACGTCAACAAAATACTTTCGCATTCGTAGGAGATAGTTGGCGATTGAGCTTTGGTGAGAAGATTCCGCCGCAGAGAAAAACTCCTTTGTTTTACTGGTGTCCATCCCAAATCCTGTATTATGTCCGTGACTCTCTCTCCCCTATTTCGCGATAATACAAAACTTGTTGCCCTTCGTTGAACTTTCTCGATGTATTCCTTTAGTTATATCAGGTAAGGATCCCACATCGCGCAGCAGTACTCCAAAAGAGGATGGACATGCAGACGTTACATTTTCTAAGTGTTATGCCAATAAAATGCAGTCTTTAGTTTGCCCTCTCGACAACATGTTCTATGTGTTATTTCCAATTTAAGTTTTTCGTAATTGTAATTCCTAAGTATTTAGTTGAATTTGCAGCCATTAGGTTTGATTGATTTATCGTGTAACCGAAGGTTAACGGATTCCTTTTAGCGCTCATGCGGATGACCTCACACTTTTCCTTATTTAGGGTCAACTGCCAATTTTCACGTCATTCAGAAACATTTTCTAACTCGTTCTGCGAGTTGTCTTGATCTTCCGATGAACTTAGTGAACGATAAACGACAGCATCGTCTGCAAACAACCTAAGACGACTGCTCAGATTCCATAGCTCGATATTTATTTTACAACTATCCTCGCATTATACTTGAGCAAGATTTGTAACATATATGCGGAGCTCATAACTTGTCCTGATCCCCAACCTCCATACCAAAATAATACTGATAGACGAGATTCACAAGAAGCCTGATATTATATTTATGTGACAAAAATGTTACTTCACAGCAGATGTAACAAAAACTGTTCACCAAATTTTCATTGTTTCTAGGCATTTAATATAACTAATTCTATATTTCACAAACACTCAATAACTACGAACCTATTGCTCTTCCGTAGCAGGAGAAGAGGTGATACTCCTACGCTGTGCATCCTAGGTGTCCTAACCGCCTTACCGGCGGACTTGAGTGAAATAAAAGAGCTCTCGCGGAACAGCCATCGGCGGTTAACAAACGTAGTTGTAAATCGGAGCCTGCTCCAGGTAAGGTCAATTATCTTTGAGAGTCAAATTTGAAACGGCCTTTTAGAAAAAAAAGGTCACTGGATTCGTTGGGTAGTCATGTAGAAGACAGCAAGGAATCGGAGCATTTGCAGTCACCCAACGGCATACCGACACATAAAAAAAGATAAGCAAATAAATCATACAGTAAAACACAACACAAAGTCACTACTTAAGACTGGAAACTCAAGAATTTTACAAATGAATTAAATAAACAAAAAATTTTAATAGCAGGGCACCAAGAAATGAGAAACACGGTAGAGGACCAGTTAGAATCACAACGATATACAATTTACAACGAGAAAGCAGGACATAGGGTTATGAAGCAATGTACGCCATTTGGAACAGAAATTATAGTGAACATAAAAGCGCAGATTCAGTAATTGATTTTCAAGCAATACCTCCAAGAACTGCAACTCTGACTTTTAAAATAATGAATTAAGTCCACACGGTTATAAATGCTGGTGCCTGTACAAATGAAAAAGAATTCTAACAAAAACAAAGGAAGAAGTAAATAATTTTTGGAACCTTCCGGAACAAGTTGCGAACAGAATAAATAAAAGGAACGCGAAAATCTTATAGTGAGACTTCAACGCCCAGCTGTGAAAAGAAAGAAAATATAAAGAGATAACTGGAAAATGCATTCCACATAACTCAACAAACAAGAATATTCAAACACTTGTAGAACTCTGCCAAGAACAGAACCTTATATTTAAACAAATATACTTCAAGAGTAGCCAAATTATTTTAAAACATAGAGACACCCTGGCTGGAGGGAGAGAGAGTAGCAGCTAGACCATGTCTGTATAGACAAAAATTTTCATAAGGAAATAATTATACAAAATTAAAGTATTCAGAGGAGTAGACACAGGCTCAGACCACTACTTACTTAAAATTAAAATCAAATTAAATCTATTAAAGAAAAATAATAAAAAAACAATAAAACTAGAAAGAGGTGTGGCCTAGATCAGCTAATTCAAAATGACAAATATCTACAAATAGCACAAACTGTTAAAGTAGCAGATGATCTAGAAGAACTGGTACCAAGTCTCAAGAAACAAGCAGAGAATATAGCTCCCTTGGACACTCGAAGAAAACATGCATGTTGGACTCCAGACGGTGACACATTCCACGAAGAAAGACACCAAGCACGGTTAAAGATTCAAACGAACAAAACAGGACAAAGTGCCATCAACCTCAAAAATGAAAGGAAAAAATTCACACAAAACATTCGAAGAGTTAAGAGAGGATTCCACAAAGGATTAATAAATTCTTCAGAAGATAATTATCACAAAACAAATTCCAGGAACTACTACAAAATTTATGGGAAACAACTATAATAATATGAGGCCCTGACGCTAATACAAAAAGATGAAGGTGGACGAATGTCACATAGTGACAAAGACAATGCTGAAATCGTGGCAAGAATTTAATAAACTTTTGAATCGTGGAGAATGCAAAGAAGTCTTACAAATGGACGTAATTACCCCATTTCAAATAGAGCCTAACAGATTAGATCCCCAAGAAGTAGAGAGAGTCCTCAAACGACAAAAAGTTATAAGGCATGTGGAGAAAATCAGATTTTTGTTGCAATATGGAAATATTCCAGTGACACAGTCAAGACCTCCTTTCTCAACGCTCTAACAAAAATTTGGATAACAAGACAATTCCCTGAATATTCGACCGCAGCCATCATCCACACGCTACACAAGATTTTAAGAAGGCATATGAGTGTCTCCATAGACATTCAGTACCAAATATTTTAGGAACCTGGGACTCCATCCAAAACTAATTAAATTAGCAGGACTTACTCTAACCGACACCAGATCGAAAGTGAAGTTTAGAAGAGAAATTTCTGCACCATTCCTTATAGAAGCAGCCTTAACATAACGTGACTTTCTACTGCCATTATTGTTCAACTGTGCCCTGGAATACATTGAGAGAGAACGGTACAAGGACAACCCAAAGAGCATAAGAATTAAAATTGTTAAAAATAATGAAAGTTTGAACTGTTTGAGATTTGCTGACCATGTTGCACTCCTAGCCAACAGTGTTGAAGAAACTAGGCAACAAGCCAAATCGCTATAAGGAATGGCACAGAAAACTGGTTTCAAAATATCACTTGATAAAACAGAGGTTATGCTAACTGACCCGCCACTTGCAAAGAAAATTACAATAAGAGTAGATATTAAAAATGTTGATTAATTTAAATATGTAGATGACATTGTAACTTACAATCTAAATATGCAACCATCATAGTAACATATAACAAAAAACGGAACAAATCAAATTACATTCCATAAACACATACAAAAACGAAAGCCTATCCATAGACTCAAAATTAAAAAGTTACACAACCAGAAATAACCTACACAGCTGACGCCATCTTCAAAACAATGAATGCAGCAGATATTGACAAAACACTAAAGACAGAAACCAGAATATTTTGGAAACGTATAAATAAACATTATCAAGTAAATGGGCATTGCAGAATAGCTTCAAATGAAACAGTGTACAAGAAAACAGAACCAGTAATGAACGCGATCAGGAAGAAACGTATTTCATTCTTAGGACATCTGATGAGAAAAGCAGAAAATCGAATTAGTCAGGGAATAATAGAGACATTATGGAGTAGTAAGAGCAACATTAAATGGATCACAGAAAATACAGAAGATATAAGAGAAGTCCCAATTACAGTAGATGACTGTAAAAACAAAACAGAGAAAAACCAGAATACTGCAAGACACACAAACAAGACTTTAATCGAAAATCAATAACAGGGCTACAGGGAAAGTCATCTCACATGAAGAATGGAAGAAAACATCTGAGAGAATGAAGGAGTATTGGGCAACAGAAGAGCAAAACATCCTTCATATAATAACAAATTATAATATTCCCTAATAACCACTGCACTATTGAATTGTCTTATTGAATTATTATTGAACTGTATTGTATTATTCAATTGTAAGGACCTGCACAAACCTTTGTATAAGTGACTATAGTGGGCCAATGAAGGCTATAAAATATAAATAAATAGTAAATAAAACACTCGATATCCAGAAATATTTCACTAATTACGACTAAAAATCTGTGGTGGAATTAAAAACATAACATCATCTTCCATAGCAAAATTTCGACTCTGGAAACAATTTCAGGAGTGTGGCTAAGGCATCTAACCGTATACCCTTTCCTCCAGGTCAGTTAGTCTAGCAAAGTATGTAGGAAAGCTTTTAGAGAGCTGGTCGTGAGTTATATCTGCACAGGCATTTGTTATTTACTGTATTCCGATATCTACGTGTATCGGTTTTCGACCTGCTAAAGGGGTGTTTCCTTTTCATTGTATCACCTCCAAAGTATAAAGAAACTTATGATTTGTATAATAGTATTACGTACACATAACATACAACCAGAAAGTAAAATGTGATATATTTCAAGTATTATAAAGATGTAATTCAGAACAGCATACCCTACTACTTTGTTTGAGAGCTTTAATGTTCAGCTAAATGTTTCGGTCCCCTTAAGGGCTGGTTTTTTTAATGTTGTATTACCTAAATTTTTTTGTTTGGAATAGCGGATATATTTGTGGTTACATACTCAGATTTTCCCTAGAAAATAATTACGTCAGCACATGAAGCATCAATTTTACTATCAAAAATACACGGACAGTCTTATTACACTTCATGTACTTAAATTATAAAGCTATTAGTCCGTGTTTTTTACAGTTTTTACGAGTAAATAAGAAAATGAGTCATATCAATACAAAATAGAATGCAGGTGATTTCAGGGAATAAAAATTGCTGTGAATTTTAGAACAAAATAGTAGCAAGAAATGTGTGTTATTCGAAGTAAAGTGGATTAAAAAGTGCCACTCATTACTGTTGTGGAAACATCTGATAAATAAGTAATAATTTACAGAAAGATGGGAACCACCCCATCCAGAAGGCCAAAAAAACTTAAAAAGAATAGAAATCTGTAATTTAACGTGGTTTACCTACGTAATTGTGGATATGTATAGGTTAATCAGTAATTTGCAATTTTATTGCGTAGATGTCATCAACAATTCACACAAAACCGCGTGAAATATGTAGCGAACTTGTTCATGCCTTTATTCCAGTACCAAATAAACTGATGCAGTGGTTAAAGTGCAAGACTGTCATCAGTGAGAAATTAAGTTAATATCCCCATACGCCCTGAATTAATTAGGTTTTCCGTTGTTTCGCTAAAGCTTTGCAGATGAGTACTCTTATGGCTCCTTCAGTAACGCTATGTTCGTGTCTGCGTTCCAGTCCAATCAGATTTGGTGCTAGTTCTGTAACGACCTCAACGTCGACAAAATTTTAAGTTACAATCTTCCGCCAAGTCAGAAAGAGTGCATCTGTTAACGAGGACGACAGTCGGCCTGCGCTTACATTGTAGCTGATATTTATATCCGTTGTGATAGTCCGCTATTGAAGAGAGCTGGAGCGATAAGGCAGACGTAACTCGCATTTATTGTGAGTTGTGTGATGTTAATGAGGCCCCGTTTGTTACGCCGGGCTGTCGGTCTCGGAGCTTTAGTAGCCATGCTTTCTGTGAGCTGTAATATAACGTCGCGAGAAGGGTGTTATCTCCTGAACTTTATTATTGCCGACAAGTCATGCACTCTGCCCCGGCAGAAAGAATTCGTCCAACGTTACGTCTCCGACAGCTCTGGTCTGCTCCATACATAATCAAGGTCGAGAGCTGTTTGGAAACACATCGATTGGTAGCCTATTCTGATTCGTATGTGTCAGACTTAAATCTTGGGTTCTTTTGACATTTGACGGCCGTAATATCAGTTCCCAACAGACGGCATTGAAGATCTCCCTTAGCCGCCTTAAGCCGTCGGCACATCGGACCGTGCATCCGAACGTTGATCGTTGAGTGTGCCGAGTTTCTGAGCTCAGAGCGTGGAATAGCACGAAAGTGCAGAGCAATATCTAGTATATCAGGTATTCTGAAGTTGCGATTGAACGTTGACCAGTGAGATGACAGAACGCTACGTACGTTACATGATCGCTGACTGACGTCATAGCGTGGAATAGCAAGTTGGGGAGTCTTTCCGAACGTGCAGAGCAATATCTAGCAAATCAGATATCCTAAACGTGCGACTGAATGTTTACCAATGAGATGACAGAACGCTACGTGCGTCTCTTGCACTGCCCTCTCCCTTCGGTGAAGATATACAGGGTGGTCCATTGATAGTGACCGGGCCAAATATCTCACGAAATAAGCATCAAACGAAAAAACTACAAAGAACGGGACTCGTCTAGCTTGAAGGGGGAAACTAGATGGCGCAATGGTTGGCCCGCTAGATAGCGCTGCCATAGGTCAAACGGATATCAACTGCGTTTGCGTTTTTTTTAAAATGGGAACCTCCATTTTTATTACATATTCGTGTAGTACGTAAAGAAATATGAATGTTTTAGTTGGACCACTTTTTTCGCTTTGTGACAGATGGCGCTGTAATAGTCACAAATGTGTAAGTACGTGGTATCACGTAACATTCCGCAAGTGCGGACGCTATTTGCTTCGCGATACATTACCCGTGTTAAAATGGACAGTTTACTAATTGCGAGAAAGGTCGATATCGTGTTGATGTATGGCTGTTGTGATCAAAATACCCAACGGGTGTGTGCCAAGTATGTTGCTCGGTATCCCGGACGATATCATCCAAGTGTCCGGACCGTTCGCCGGATAGTTACTTTATTTAAGGAAACAGGAAGTGTTCAGCCACATGTGAAACGTCAGCCACGACCTACAACAAATGATGATGCCCAAGTGGGTGTTTTAGCTGCTGTCGCGGCTAATCTGCACATCAATAGAAGACAAATTGTGTGAGAATAGGGAATCTCAAAAACGTCGGTGTTGGGAATGCTACATCAACATCGATTGCACCCGTACCATATTTCTATGCACCAGGAACTGCATGGCGACGACTTTGAACGTCGTGTACATTTTGTCACTGAGCACAAGAGAAATTACCGTACGATGACAGATTTTTTGCACGCGTTATAGTTAGTGACGAAGCGTCATTCACCAGCAGCGGTAACGTAAACTGGCATAATATGCGCTACTGGGCAACGGAAAATCCACGATGGCTGCGACAAGTTGAACATCAGCGACCTTGGCGGCTTAATGTATGGTGCGACATTATGGGAGGAAGGATAGTTGGCCCCATTTTACCGATGGCAATCTAAATGGTGCAATGTACGCTGATTTCCTACGTAATGTTCTACCGATGTTACTACAAGATGTTTCACTGCATGAAAGAATGGCGACGTACTTCCGACATGATGGATGTCCGGCACATACACTCCTGGAAATGGAAAAAAGAACACATTGACACCGGTGTGTCAGACCCACCATACTTGCTCCGGACACTGCGAGAGGGCTGTACAAGCAATGATCACACGCACGGCACAGCGGACACACCAGGAACCGCGGTGTTGGCCGTCGAATGGCGCTAGCTGCGCAGCATTTGTGCACCGCCGCCGTCAGTGTCAGCCAGTTTGCCGTGGCATACGGAGCTCCATCGCAGTCTTTAACACTGGTAGCATGCCGCGACAGCGTGGACGTGAACCGTATGTGCAGTTGACGGACTTTGAGCGAGGGCGTATAGTGGGCATGCGGGAGGCCGGGTGGACGTACCGCCGAGTTGCTCAACACGTGGGGCGTGAGGTCTCCACAGTACATCGATGTTGTCGCCAGTGGTCGGCGGAAGATGCACGTGCCCGTCGACCTGGGACCGGACCGCAGCGACGCATGGATGCACGCCAAGACCGTAGGATCCTACGCAGTGCCGTAGGGGACCGCACCGCCACTTCCCAGCAAATTAGGGACACTGTTGCTCCTGGGGTATCGGCGAGGACCATTCGCAACCGTCTCCATGAAGCTGGGCTACGGTCCCGCACACCGTTAGGCCGTCTTCCACTCACGCCCCAACATCGTGCAGCCCGCCTCCAGTGGTGTCGCGACAGGCGTGAATGGAGGGACGAATGGAGACGTGTCGTCTTCAGCGATGAGAGTCGCTTCTGCCTTGGTGCCAATGATGGTCGTATGCGTGTTTGGCGCCGTGCAGGTGAGCGCCACAATCAGGACTGCATACGACCGAGGCACACAGGGCCAACACCCGGCATCATGGTGTGGGGAGCGATCTTCTACACTGGCCGTACACCACTGGTGATCGTCGAGGGGACACTGAATAGTGCACGGTACATCCAAACCGTCATCGAACCCATCGTTCTACCATTCCTAGACCGGCAAGGGAACTTGCTGTTCCAACAGGACAATGCACGTCCGCATGTATCCCGTGCCACCCAACGTGTTCTAGAAGGTGTAAGTCAACTACCCTGGCCAGCAAGATCTCCGGATCTGTCCCCCATTGAGCATGTTTGGGACTGGATGAAGCGTCGTCTCACGCGGTCTGCACGTCCAGCACGAACGCTGGTCCAACTGAGGCGCCAGGTGGAAATGGCATGGCAAGCCGTTCCACAGGACTACATCCAGCATCTCTACGATCGTCTCCATGGGAGAATAGCAGCACGCATTGCTGCGAAAGGTGGATATACACTGTATTAGTGCCGACATTGTGCATGCTCTGTTGCCTGTGTCTATGTGCCTGTGGTTCTGTCAGTGTGATCATGTGATGTATCTGACCCCAGGAATGTGTCAATAAAGTTTCCCCTTCCTGGGACAATGAATTCACGGTGTTCTTATTTCAATTTCCAGGAGTGTAGATTGCGTGCAGTTGAAGAGGTATGGAATAGCATATTTCATGACAGGTGAATTGGTCGTCGAAGCACCAGACCATGTCCCGCACGTTCACCAGATCTGACGTCCCCGGTTTTGTTTGTGTGGAAAAAGTTGAAGGATATTTGCTATCGCGATCCACCGACTACGCCTGACAACATGCGTCAGCCCATTGTCAATGCGTGTGCGAACATTACGGGAAAGGAACTACTTGCTGTTGAGAGGAATGTCGTTACATGTATTGCCAAATGCATTGAGGTTGACGGACATCCTTTTGAGCATTTATCGCATTAATGTGGTATTTACAGGTAATCACGCTGTAACAGCATGCGTTCTCAGAAATGATAAGTTCACAAAGGTACATGTATCACATGGGAACAACCGAAATAAAATGTTCAAACGTACCTACGTTCTGTATTTTAATTTAAAAAACCTACCTGTTACCAACAGTTCGTCTAAAATTGTGAGCCACATGTTTGTGACTATTGCAGAGCATCTATCACAAAGAGACAAAAGTGGTCCAACTAAAACATTCATATTTCTTTACGAACTACACGAATATGTAATAAAAAATGGGGGTTCCTATTTATAAAACGAAGCTGATTTCCGTTTGACCTATGGCAGCGACATCTAGCGGGCCAACCATAGCGCCATCCGGTTTCCCCCTTCAAGCTAGACAAGTTTCCTTCTTTGTAGTTTATTCGTTTGACGCCTATTTCGTGAGATATTCGGCCCGGTCACGATCAATGGACCACCCTGTATATGCCGTTTCTGAGCACCAGCATCCTGAGGAGCTTTCGAAAACCCCACCGTTAATTGTATGATTCGTTGTAATAAAATGACGAGAAACGTCATATTCGTGGTAAAAGAATTACTGTAACTTGCGTATTATGAGAGTATGTGGTTTGAATGTGATGGCATGTTGAGGATCAATTGAAAACGCATTGTTTTTGGTACATTTTTTATAACTAAATTTCACTTAGTAATATAACTACGATTAAAGCTTTCAGAATACGATAATAAACTAGATATGGTCACACAGGAAGCATTGTCGCCCTAGCGCAATGAATAGCGTGACAGGTTCGTGGTAGTGGTACTCGTCTCACTGCACCCGAATGTATTTGTTTTCTTACCTTCGCGTTTTAATAGGGTCTGACACTTCATTATTAGTTTCATATAAGCATATACTATAATTATCATCTACATCTACAGCTACATGACTACTCTGCAATTCATATTTAAGTGCTTGGCAGAGGGTTCGTCGAACCACAATCGTACTATCTCTCTACCATTCCACTCCCGAACAGCGCGCGGGGGGGAAAACGAACACCAAAACCTTTCTGTTCGAGCTCTGATTTCTCTTATTTTATTTTGATGATCATTGCTACCAATGTGGGTTGGGCTCAACAAAATATTTTCGCATTCGGAAGAGAAAGTTGGTGACTGAAATTTCGTAAATAGATCTCGCCGCGAGGAAAAACGTATTTGCTGTACTGACTTCCATCCCAATTCGCGTATCATATCTGCCACACTCTCTCCCCTACTACGTGATAATACAAAACGAGCTGCCCTTTTTTGCACCCTTTCGATCTCCTCCGTCAATCCCACCTGGTAAGGATTCCAGACCGCGCAGCAATATTCTAACAGAGAACGAACGAGTGTAGTGTAAGCTGTCTCTTTAGTGGACTTGTTGCATCTTCTAAGTGTCCTGCCAATGAAACGCAACCTTTGGCTCGCCTTCCCCACAGTATTATCTATGTGGTCTTTCCAGCTGAAGTTGTTCGTAATTTTAACACCCAGGTACTTAGTTGAATTGACAGTCTTATTATGAAAAGTGCGCTCTTTTTGAGGAGTGAGTTTGTTCGATTGGCTTAATCCACAGGACACCTTGCACTACTTGCCGTTTATTCTTTTAAGTTTTGTAATTCATATGTTCTAGAAATTCTGCTACTGAGTGGGAATAGTGATCAAGTAAGAATGACCTTAGGGTTTTACTGAAAGGTGAAAATGATGACTGGACATGGTACTTTTCTTTCTGCCTTATAACATATTCACACGAATATTGAAGTTTTTATTTATGTACACTACAGACAGAACAACCGGACTAACATATGGACTAGGGAGGAAAATACGTTGTAGCTAACATAGGAATTTTATGCCCGTCCATTTAGTAACGCGTGATTTGCGAGCCAGACACAGCCGTCAACTGCCGCCGGAGCGCGTTGCAATCGCGTGTACCTCGTTTGCCTCCCTGCCTACCAAATGCACAAGTCGCATCGTTTCTGAGCGTTCAGCAGCACGTTGAACTCGGCACGTTCAACGTTAACGTTTGACAGCTCGGTCCGTGTGTCGAGGACTTTACACGTTAAAGTTAGAGGCCTGTTCGTTGAATGTGCCCTAAAGAATATCGAGCAAGGAAGAAAATAGCGTTCTTTAAATAATAAAACACTTTTGCGCACTTTAACTTTATTCTATACAGAACACAGCACAGGGTTTATTAGTTAACAACGAAAAGAAGTATATCGGCAGAGATTTGTTGGAAAAACAGGAGGAAAAGCTTTAAGGCGAATAGTAAATTAGCTATTCTCGAAATCAAAAATATAGCTATATTAAGTAATCTGGGATTCGTCTCACAGTGTTTGCACAAGGAACTATGCCCTCACACTTGCTAATTTCTTGCACCATAAAATTACGTTTTATTAACTCGTTCCCCACCGACCAAATTTTATCCATTTGAAGAGGTAAAATAATTGCGTAACTTAATTTTCTTAAAAATATATATTTGTTAAATAGTCAATAACTGTTGGTAACTAGATGAAAAGCATTTAATTTCTGACATCCTAAGCTGTTACAGTATTGTGATGATTTTTACTTTAGCACTGTCTAGCTACAACTGAACGAGACGCAATTGCCGGCCGAAGTGGCCGTGCGGTTAAAGGCGCTGCAGTCTGGAACCGCATGACCGCTGCGGTCGCAGGTTCGAATCCTGCCTCGGGCATGGATGTTTGTGATGTCCTTAGGTTAGTTAGGTTTAACTAGTTCTAAGTTCTAGGGGACTAGTGACCTCAGCAGTTGAGTCCCATAGTGCTCAGAGCCATTTTTTGAGACACAATTTTCGTGCCATATGCGTTTCGCCTTTATTTTCTGCAAGGCATCTTCAGTGGGCTGAAATATGTACATATTTTTACTATTTAATTTACATTTTGTGACAGTGTATGTATAGGTTATAAACAGTTCTGGTGGGTGGATTTAGTATGGAGTAGCAATATTTTAAATTCTACTTTCAGGTTCAGCGGACGATTTTATACGTGTGTTTTTGTTTCATTTTCGACGCTGTTCTTCATTTTGTAACCGCCATTTGGGGTTTTGTTTTCCACACTTCTCAGCACTAGGAACTGAATATTTGTTTTGATGCTATGTTTTCGACTGCGTCGCCGACTGTCGGATGTGAGTGTCAAAGATCGAATGTTATTGCCAATGTTCGAGTGTAATTTTTGAAATATTTGTGATCTGTTCGTGTACGCACTTGTGTGTGTGTGTGTGTGTGTGTGTGTGTGTGTGTGTGTGTATGGGTGACCACGAGACGGGGAGAGAGAAAGAGAGAGCGAGAGAGAGAGGGAGAGAGAGAGAGAGAGAGAGAGAGAGAGGAAGGTATGTATTTGTTTTAATGTGGCTACGTGTGTAAGAGAGATGCTATGTGTCCCACTTGCACATGCAGCCACATTAAAACACATATATATCTTCCTCTCTCTCTCACACACACACTCACTCACTCCCCTCCTCTCTCTCTCTCCCCACCTTGTGGCCACCCATACACACACACCAATAAAATTCGATCTCTGGCCATAACATACGACAGTCGGCAACACAAAGCAAAACATAGCATCAAAATAATATGCGACATTTGAAAAACCAAGTTTAAACTTTAAGTTACACGACGAAGCTTGTTCTTCAGTTGTAGTCTGACGGTCCAATAATAAACACTATCAATATACTGTAACATTAAACGCAACTGAGGAAGACAGGACTATAAAAACTGAAGACTTTCCTAACCTATGTTTACAACACTACGGGAAGAAAGTTGCGTAGGCTGAGCTATAAGGAAATAGGTGGTTTTTCTTGTATCAGGACTGATGCATACTAGGAGTGTACGGTACAAACAGTCTCGACAAAGTTTGCCGATAAATGCTCAAATCTCCGTTCATGAGTTATACAGGGTGAAGCGAAATTCGCGTACTCGGGCTTCGTAGCACGACTCCTCACGTGCCAGTGATAAAAAAATGTCTTTCCCAAAATTTCGTCTGGCGAGTACACGCGGCAGACGTTAAAGAGTGGCAATCTGGCAACATTGTATCTACATGTATGGTGACCACCTCTGTTAGCAGAGGGTTCGAGCCGGGATTGGGCCGCATTTTTTTATTTGCTAATTAAAAAAAAGTGTGTGAAATCTTAAGGGACTTAACTGCTAAGGTCATCAGTGGCTAAGATTTCACACTACTTAACTTAAATCATCCTAAGGACAAACACACACACCCATGCCCGAGGGAGGACTCGAACCTCCGCCGGGACATTGCTAATTTCATTCTGACATTTTATTTTGTAATATAAAACATTTATTAGGCCAACGTATCCTAAATTTACAACATTTTGTAACGCTGAACATAATAAATACGTGGTTAGACAAATAAGAAATGGACAGCTGAAACAAATGACCTCTCATAGGATAGAATAACTACAAAAACAATATCAGTTTCGAAATGCTAAAGATGACAGTACAATAACACAACATCTACTTGTCATTTATACTACATGTAATAAGAGAGCGTTCAGACGCCGCATATTAGCAACCAGTGACAATAATAACGCCCATTTTAATGACCGGATGACCTTCACAACAGAATACGTTGCCCTCAGAACGACAGATGCTCAAAGCGACCTCCCTCCACAGGCAAACGTTGTTCAACTCGCCGGATCATACAGCTCTGGTCCCTTCGCACCAAAGCTGCATTCACAGTAGCAAGAGCAGCATGAACACGCGCTACCAATTCTTCCACATTCGTCGGCGGAGTAGAGTATATGTGCTCTTTCAGGTCTACACACAGAAGAAATCCAGGGGATTTAGGTCACGTGAAAGCGGTGGCCATACAACTGGACGTCAACGTCCGACCCATTTCCCTGGAAATGTTCTGTCCAAATACTGTAGCACATTAATTCCAGAGTGTGGAGGTGCATCATCACGTTGGAACCACATCCCCTACCGAACATCTAGTGGAAAATCTTCTTGCGCGTCAGGCAGATAGCTCGAGAGGAATGCATGATACCTTCGTGCAGTCAACCGGTCAGGCAACATGTATGGCCCAACCACCTGTCTCCCAATATTCCGGCCCAGACGTTGATACTAAAGCGAACTCGGTATCCACGGTCGTGGTGATGTGTGGGTTAACCTCACACCAATGGTGGGCATTGTGCATATTGAAGACACCCTCACGAGTGAATGCTGGTTGTTCTGACCAAATTACAGTGTTCACAAAGTCATCGTTGGCTTCCTATTGTTGTTGGAACCATTCACAGAATTACATTCTCTGACGCCGATGTGCAGCCCACCGTGCTTTGCAAGACAAACAGCTGCCTTGCTACGCTACATGTTCTTCCCTGAGGTTCTTGGTGTAAGACCTCCAGAATAGCTTCCTCAGTAGCTGGGGTACAGCGAGTTCGTGGACGACCTATGTCACGCGATGGTGGAAAGAGGCAACCTGACTCCCGAAGGCACAGCTCCAGATGACGAAACACATTTTTTCTGGATGGCGTCGACGAGGATATCTAGCAACATATTGACGAGCGGCAACACCAGCCCGGTTATCAGATGCACCAAGGACCAGAAGCATATCAACATATACATCGTTGTCTATACCATATGTCTGCCACACTGATACAGACGTTTACAATGAGAAAATTCGATACGTGTACGCATGTACACTGGAGTCTGCCACGGGCGCGTTACTCCGCTCGCAACTAGTCCCCCCCCCCCCCCCCCCCACTAGTGTGTTATCACCATGGTGATAACACATACAAGTAGTAACCGAGGTTCGACATTATTCACAAAGCACGTTGCTAGTCCTAATGGTAACGTAAGGCCCTAACGAACTCTAACGGAGCTGAAAATGGTTCAAATGGCTCTGAGCACTATGGGACTGAACATCTGAGGTCATCAGTCCCCTAGAACTTAGAACTACTTAAACCTAAGTAACCTAAGTACATCACACACAACCATGCCCGAGGTAGGATTCGAACCTGCGACCGTAGCGATTGCGCGGTTCCAGACTGAAGCGCCTAGAACCACTCGGCCAATGGACCTGAACGAGGCAAGAATAATAGTTGGTACTAATCTATGGGACCATTGGAGGAAGGTACAAAGAAAATAGGTTTCGCATCTAGTTGATGAAGTGATGCGAATAAATTCACGCCCACGAAGTGGAAAGGGCTTCTTCCAGCTGACTAGTCTTCAATTTCTACGATTGTAGTATGTAAGTGCAAATGTTTTCAAGAGGACCCGCTGCAATCGCTGGTGGCGATTAAGATGCCAGATACCGTACCACCTGGACTACATCTACCAAATAAAAAACGTGTGCTTCAACCAAGGATCGAACTCTCGATCTCCTGCATGCTAAGCGAAAACTTCACAAACTGGACCAATTGCAATGTAGAACCAATATGTGATGACAGAGGTAGTCACCATACATGTGGTTTCAGTGTTGCCAGACTGTCGCTCTTTAACGTCCTTTTTCTGCAGGATGTACTCGCCAGACGAAATTTTGGGACAGACACTTTTTTTATCGCTGGCATGCGAGGTGTCGCGCTGCGAAGCCCGACTGCCCGAATTTCGCTTCACCCTGTATAAGAAAAGAAATTCCATCATGCAGTTAGTATACGTATTGCATTTGCCATACCGTTTCACAGCACTGTAAACAACTCTATTCTAAATTAAATTAGAAACGACGCTACGCCATTAGGAATTACATCAAAAACAATTAAGATAAAAACGAAGAACCGCACAACTTAAAAAGTATGAAATTTTATAGAATTAATATGTGATCGTATTAGGAGAGCAAAGTCGTCAGGTATGTAAGAAACAAAGATTAGAGGTTAAAGATCAATCAGTGATGCGATCACAAAAGACGTATATGTTGCTTTTGCACGGAACCGCCTCAGCAACCCCATTTAGACATTTGAAGAAATCACAGTAAATCTAGACCTGGGTGGCCGGAAGGAGGTTTGAACAACCGTTCTCCCGATTAAGAATACAATGTCTTAACAATGCAGCCGCGCGGAGTAGCCGCGTGGTTTGAGGCGCCATATCATGGATTGCGCGGCCCCTACCGCCGGAGGTTCGAATCCTCCCTCGGGCATGGGTGTGTGTGTTGTTCTTAGCGTAAGTTAGTTTGAGTTAGCTTAAACAGTGTGTAAGTCTAGGGACCGTTGACCTCAGCAGTGTGGTCCCTTCGGAATTCACACACGCTACGACATTTTGTTAACCATGGACCTTCTCGCTCCGTGAAAAGTATGTAAACCAGCTTTTCTCTTAACTGTGAAAACTTTAGAGTGATATCATCGCTTAACTGCAGTAAGTAGGTTCCAACTGAAGTAGGTTGAAATACTGTTGTTACACAGACGTGAAGAGGCTTGTACTACACACATCAAAAAAAAGTTTCGCATCACCTCGGTTCCAAGAGTTCCGGAGTCTGTACAGAAAATTGGAATAGAGTCTGCGGCTCGTGGTCGTGCGGTAGCGTTCTCACTTCCCGCGCACGGGGTTCCGGGTTCGATTCCCAGCGGGGTCAGGGATTTTCTCTGTCTCGAGATGACTGGGTTTTGTGTGTCCTTCATCCCCATTCACTCGCAAGTCGCCGTAGTGGCGTTAAAGAACTTGTGGAGCGGCGGCCGAACCGCTCCGCGAGGGGTCTCCGGACACCAATGCCATACGATCATTGTCAACATTATTATTGGAATAGAGATCAACATAAACGTCATTTCCGCCCTTTTTACTGTTCATGAAAACCACACATTGCATGTTGTACCAGCATACAGCGAGACCTTCAGATGTGGTGGTCCAGATTGCTGTACACACTGGTACCTCTAACACTCAGTAACACGTTCTCTTGCATTTATGCATGCCTGTATTCTTCGTGGCATGCAGTCCACAAGTTCATCAGGGCACTGTTGGTGCCGATTGTGCATTCCTCAACGGCGATTCGGCGTATATCCCTCAGAGTGGTTGGTGGGTCACGTCGTCCATAAACAGCCCTTTTCAATCTATCCCAGGCATGTTCGATAGGGTTCATGTCTGGAGAACATGCTGGTCACTCCAGTCGAGCGATGTCGTTATCCTGAAGGAAGTCAGTCACAAGACGTGCACAAATGGGGCGCAAATTGTCGTCCATGAAGACTAATGCCTCGCCAATATGCTGCCGATATGGTTGTTCTATCGATCGGAGGATGACATTCACGTATCGTACAGCCGTTATGGCTCCTTCCATGACCACCAGAGGCGTACGTCGGTCCCACATAATGCCACCCGAAAACAGAAGGGAACCTCCACCTTGCTGCACTCGCTCGACGGTGTGTCTAAGGCGTTCAGCCTGACCGTGTTGCCTCCAAACACGTCTCCGACGATTGTCTGGTTGAATGCATACGCGATACTCTTCAGTGAAAAGAACGTGATGCCAATCCTGAGCGGTCCACTCGCATGAAGTTGGGTCCATCTGGATCGCGCTGCATGGTGTCGTGTTTGCTAAGATGGGCCTCGCCATGGACGTCGGGAGTGAAGTTGCGCATCATGCAGCCTATTGCTCACAGTTTAAGTCGTCACACGACGTCCTGTGGCTGCACGAAAAGTATTATTCAACATGGTGGCGTTACTGTCAGGGTCCCTCCGAGCCATAATCGTTAGATAGCGGTCATCCGCTGTAGTAGTAGCTTTTGGGAGACCTGAGCGAGGCATGCCACCGACAGTTCCTGTCTCTCTGCATCTCCTCAACGCTTTGGTTCATTCGGAGATGCCTGGAGCTGGCCGGAGTGGCCGAGCGGTTGTAGGCGCTACAGTTTGGACCCGCGCGACCGCTACGGTCGCAGGTTCGAATCCTGCTTCTGGCATGGATGTGTGTGATGTCCTTAGGTTAGTTAGGTTTAAGTAGTTCTAAGTTCTAGGGGACTGATGACCATAGCAGTTGTCCCATAATGTTCAGAGCCATTTTTTAGATGCCTGGACACTTCCCTTGTTGAGAGCCCTCCCTGCCACAAAGTAACAATGCGGACGAGATCGAACCACGATATTGACCGTCTAGACATGGGTGAACTACAGACAAAACCAGCCGTGTACCTCCTTCCTGGTGGAATGACTGCAACTGATCGGCTGTCGGACCTCTCCGTATAATAGGCGCTGCTCATGCATGGTTGTTTACATCTTTGGGCGGGTTTTGTGACATCTCTGAACAGTCAAAGGGACTGGGTCTTTGATACAATATCCACAGTTAACGTCTGTCTTCAGGAGTTCTGCGAACATGGGTGATGAAAAACGTTTTTTGATGTGTGAAGATAAACGAGCGTGATGAGCTGCATGAAACCATTCTACCGACTGAAGACCGCAATGATACCAACTAGATACATTTCATTAGAGTTCGGAAAAGACTGGCCAGCTGATGATGGTGAATTATCGCTGAGACTAGTTTTGGGTTAAAGAATAAAGTGTTTGCAGCAAGCGAACGCACATGTCCGTTACTTACTTGCAAATATTTACGAACTTTTCATGACAGCCAGTTCACTAGAGTTAGATACCACGGTGTCAGTGAAAGATTCAATGACGTAAAGAAAACTTATAATTCGAGAAAAGTCACAACGACAATAATTTAAATTGTGATTTAAAATGGCGGTGCCGGTGTACGAGTGAAGCAGAAATGTCTCCGTCAAAACATAGCTATAATAATTGACGTATTACGGTTGTAACTCATCTGAAACTGCTAGTTGTAAATCTCATATTTGTAAAGTTGCTACAGCCAGGAATTTGCTCATTTCCGTTTCGGGCTGTGTACAAAATGATGATATGAAATATAACGTGAAGATTAGCTTTGGACTTGATTTTAGTGTAAATGGAAAGAGATAAACCAATCGCGAATTCCATTAAAAGAGAAATCGAAGGTAGCTGTTTCTGTAAGAAGTGGATCTAATGGTTGATACACACAGTCCGCGAGCTCCTGAACCCACTTCAATTCGGCTGGCGGGTATACAAATTTATATGTAGATCACGCTGACCGGCGAGGCAGCCCTGTGCGAAATTCTGTGGCGCATTCCGCGCAGGGAGCGCGACAGATACGCAATCAAAGCGCGGCCCAGGCCGGCTCGCACATCCATCAGCCGACAGAGAGGGCGCCAGGCGGCCAGGGGAGCGGACAAATGAATAACACCGCAGAGCTTTCACTTTTAAAGGCAGATAAGCAACGATTCCGAAAACCCAAGCTTAAGCGTTCGCTTTCTCACAAGTAGGCAGAGATATATTTCATATGTATATACTGCCAATATCTGCACTAGTTTTTATAAAGTAAGGAAATATAACACAAGCAATAGACATTTCGATAACATGTAAGAAGAATATCGGTATGTAAACTGAATGTGTTGCCATTACAGTGGTACTGGACTGAAACACCTCGAGAAAATCAGATTGCGTCGTCTAGTATCAGAAAACAAAGGCGTGTTTGGGAATAGTTTGGTTTAAGACCGGTGTGAGAGAGAAAAGAAAGTTGGTATAACACACCCAATGGATTACACGATGGAGGGCTAGTCGCATATTAAAAGCGAGTCGAGTTCATGCAGGAGTCCTCAGGTGATTAAAAATTAATTGCTGTGTTTATCAATGACTATGGCAACAATTTCTAACTGCAGTCTCCACATTCGGAACGTCAAGGTAATGTCTGTGACACGTAATTTTGTGCATGATTTCAGCAGCTTGCTATTCCCACACTTGTAAAAGTGTAATCACCACATGTTGCTTCAACAATTCATATATTCTGATTCATAACAAATAGATAAACGCACATACTTAGACAGCACAATTCAATACTTTCTAAATCTTCCCATGCTCGCTAGGCCTTCATATATTATTCTCGTTGTTCTTTTGAGCGATATAGCCCACCTCCGTAGCTCAGTGGTCAGTGTGTCTGACTACTACGTGGAGGAACTGGATTCGATAGCCGTTACTGCTAGGGATTTTCCCATCGTGGGAGGACTGGAACTCGGTGCACCCAGCCTTGTGATGTCAACTGAGGAGCTATCTGACTGAGAAGTAGGGGCTCCAAGCTCAAGAGAGCTGGCAACTACCAAGAGGAGGAACTGTAGGAGGAGGAAGAAGGAGGGAGGAGAAGAAGGAGGAGGAGATTTGCGTTTAACGTCCCGTCGACAGTGAGGGAGGTTAGAGACGGAGTGCAAGCGCGAATTAGGAAAGGATGGAGAAGGAAAGCGGCCGTGTCCTTTCGAAGGAACCATCCCGGCATTTACCCTAAGCGATTTAGGGAAATTACAGAAAACCTAAATCATGATGGCCGGACGTGGGTTTGAACCAGCGTCCTTCCCAATGCGAGTCCAGTGTGCTAATCACTGCGCCACGCCGCTCGGCAAAAACTGGGAGAGCAGTATGCTAACCCCCTGCTCTCCTTACTGCATCCAAATGACGCATATTGGCAGAGGATGACACGGTGGTCGGTCGGTGCAGATTGGCCAGTCGGGCAAGAAGACGGAGCTTTGTTTGAATGTGCCATATACGCAATGAAGATAGCACAAATAGCCTCAAATGACGGCTACGTAAGTTTCGCGAAAACTACACGTTTCGCTTAAGACGGTGGTTCCCAGCCTACGGGTAATTACCCTCCGAGGGGTGAAATGTTATCTTCTGAGGGGTAAAAACAATAAGGCTGAATTTTGTTTCGGTCATGACTTTAAATTATCTTTAAAACCAATGTTACCACTATTTCGTTAGAAAATGGTTCAAATGGCCCTGAGCACTATGGGACTTAACTACTGAGGTCATCAGTCCCCTAGAACTTAGAACTACTTAAACCTAGATAACCTAAGGACATCACACACATCCATGCCGGAGGCAGGATTCGAACCTGCGACCGTAGCGGTCACGCGGTTCCAAACTGACGCGCTTAGAACCGCACGGCCACACCGGCCAGCTATTTCGTTAGACCGTAATTTGATTACATAACGTGCCAAAGCATTTTTTTGCAAATATTTCCATTAACGTGTGACACAATGCGGTATATATTACAGCTTATGAAACGGAAGTAGGAACATCTTCCTCACATAACCCACCCATTACATACATACTTAGCGCCTTAGGTCTGTGACAGTAAAAGTGAGACGTATAGGTCACGTAAGCTTAGATATCTAATGAAAATACCTTTTCAGAGTCGTAGGTAGTTCCCACAATAGACCAAAATTGCTTTTTTATTCCCTTCGTAAAATCATACGAACCAATAGAGAGCACAACACAACAGTAACTACGTAATAGCTGTTAAGCTGTTGTAGGACCTACACTGTATTATTATTATTATTATTATTAATAGTGGCAGTGGTGAGGCACAAAGCATGGCAGCTCGAAGTCCTCCAATTTCTGCCAGTTCGGAAGTAAGGAGTCAAGCAGTTGAGTGGTGTACAAAGAGCAGGCCTAGGAATGGTGCACACATCTTACTTAGGTTGATTATAAATAAGAGTGCAGACAATGGGTCAAGCAAGTGTCGCTAGGAAGAGGAGTGGTGCAGAGGAAGCATATTTTGTAACAAGTGTTTATCGTCACTGTGGATAGTTAGCTTTCTTTTCTGAGAAGGAGTTACGGGTAACACTTCTATTGCAGTGAAAATTGATTCATCATACTTCAAAAAATGTTCTTAGCAATAAATAGCAACAGTTGTCCCACTGAATCATTAATTCTAGGCATAATAAAGCACCTATAACATGATCTTCTATCATTTTAAAACTGAAAGTATTCAAAGAAAATTCTCTATAGTTAAGTTCGGCGGTAACATTGATAATGGTGGGAGGAGTGAGGGAGTACTAGCTAATATCTGGTTGCACTCAGGGGTAATGGTCTCAGAGAGGATGGGAACCATTGGTCTAAGAGAACCAAATTATTACCCTATAATGCCTATTACGCTACGCTGCTGCGAATGTGGATTCTTTCGCAGTCTTCCTTCAAGCTGATTTGAAAACAACATTGAACAGTGATGCTGTAAAATAGATGACACTGAACACCTAGTATGCGGTTTCTAGAGACATCCATTGAACATTATCTTAATTTTCCCACTTAATTTTTCATCTTACTTTCATCTTTCATAACACTTGTTTCACCTGGTTGTTTGGTTTTACATCGGTCCTTAATGTTGCACCTAGCTACCTGAGCGACGAGAGACTCCAACGTTTACCACTTATACCATAATCGGGTACAGGAAAATGTTGTACATGGAGGATAGTATACATAGGAACATGTTATTTTTTCTGGTCGACATTTCAATCTAGAGATCGCTTTAAGAATCACATGAAGCAATACGCAGTAGCGACAGCAGTCAGCAGTCATCGCGAATTTCTACTGTTTTTGTTGTTGTGAGACAAGAGAATGTTTTTTATGCAGCGTTTATAAGTATTACTAGTTCTGCATATTATGTTCTGTACAATATGTTAAAGCTATTTGGAAGATGTTGTTGGCTCTACAGTTACAGAGTTTTAAGTGACTAAAATCCTGTATATTTTTAAAACTATATATGTAACGTGTGGATGGTTCGCCGTACTTTGTCAGTCGTGCACTGTCTCGTGATTTCAAACAGAAGGTCCTCTACCATGGAACGCCTGATATTTGCAGATGAACTGAGTTTTTTTAATGTCTTCACAATTTTCCTTCTTAGAAAATGTAAACTTCTCTTAGTTGCCAATAGCTTCTGTTTCAAAATGTTTTAAACTAGTTACTGGTTTTTATTAATCCTTCTCCTTAATTTGATTTCATTTACTGACAATTCGTGTGTAGTATAATAATAATGTAACAAATAGAATATTCCATACGGTCTGACAGGATTTTCTCGGTTGCAGTACTTTTAGAGTTGACTGGATTATTTGTTCCTTGGTGAATGAACATGTAGTAACTTGGAACAGTTTTTCACACTTTAAAAAACCCTCATTTCCGGAGTAATTCTACCAATCTGAGAGGAAGACTGCAGCACACATATATTGAATATTACCATTTCAAAATGGAACGAAAACTATATTAAACTTATATTAGAGGACTTGCTAGAAGCATAATTTTGAGAAATGTTCCAAGGTACAACACTTCGATTAGTGTCATTGTCTTGCGTTTTAAAGTATTTAAAAGACACTGCCGTTCAGAAAATCAAGTGTTTCAGCTATAGAAGACGTCCTGCAATTCCTTAAACTGGCCTGACGGAGTCACTTCAACGGCAGAAAACATTTCGTCTGTCGTCACGTATGGGTGTTGCTGACTTACTCTGAAAACTAGTTTATGCACATAGAGAAGTATAGGGCATTAGTGGCTCTAGTATCACATTTTTCTCGTGGTGAGACTGGTCGTTACTGCGTGGTTAGTACACTGCTTCCTTGTCACTACAATCGGCTTGCCGCAGTCGTCTTTCTTCCCCACACTTATCCAACTCCAGCATGTGGTCATCCCCTACTGATCTCATCGTCAGCGGGACTTGGGCCCTAATCTTCATTTCCTTCACATATTTTCAGCTGCAATGCTGGGGGGGGGGGGGGGGGGTGGCAGCTCCTTATCTCTTTATTAGCCTAACTACTCAAATGAAGAAATCAAGTTTTGAGAACGTAACAATCGTGTGCAACTCAGAACTATTTCATTCCATGTAGTGACAGAAACGCCATCTCCCTGAGATGCCAGTTATTTGACTAAGTAGTTCACGTTTATGGAATGGTGTGCTTCCTTCTCATTATGATTTATTGTGAACAGAAAATACACTACTGGCCATTAAAATTGCTACACCACAGAGATGACGTGCTACAGACGCGAAATTTAACCGACAAAAGAAGATGCTGTGATATGCAAATGATTAGCTTTTCACAGCATTCACACAAGGTTAGCGCCGGTGGTGACACATACAACGTGCTGACATGAGGAAAGTTTCCAACCGAATTCTCATACACAGACAGCAGTTGACCGGCGTAGCCTGGTGAAACGTTGTTGTGGTGCCTCGTGTAAGGAGGAGAAATGCGTACCATCACGTTCCCGACTTTGATAAAGGTCGCCTATCGCGATTGCGGTTTATCCTATCGCGACATTGCTGCTCGCGTTGGTCGAGATCCAATGACTGTTAGCACAATATGGAATCGGTGGGTTCAGGAGGGTAATACGGAACGCCGGGCTGGATCCCAATGGCCTCGTATCACTAGCAGTTGAGATGACAGGCATCTTATGCGCATGGCTGTAACGGATCGTACAGCCACGTCTCGATCCCTGAGTCAACATATGGGGACGTTTGCAAGACAACAACCATCTGCACGAATAGTTCGACGACGTTTGCAGCAGCATGGACTATCAGCTCGGAGAGCATGGCTGCGATTGCCCTTGACGCTCCATCACAGACAGGAGCGCCGGCGATGGTGTACTCAACGACGAACCTGGATGCACGAATGGCAAAACGTCGTTTTTTCAGATGAATCCAGGTTCTGTTTACAGCATCATTATGGTCGCATCCGTGTTTGGCGACATCGCGGTGAACATACATTGGAAGCGTGTATTCGTCATCGCCATACTGGAGTAACACCCGGCGTGATGGTATTGGTTACACGTCTCGGTCACTTCTTGTTCACACTGACGGCGCTTTGAACAGTGGACGTTACATTTAAGATGTGTTACGACCCGTTGCTCGACCCTTGATTCTATCCCTGCGAAACCCTACGTTTCAGCAGGATAATGCATGACCGCATGTTGTAGGTCCTGTACGGGCCTTTCTGGATACAGAAAATGTTCGACTGCTGCCCTGGCCAGCACATTCTCCAGATCTCTTACCAATTGAAAACGTCTGGTCAAAGGTGGCCGAGCAACTGGCTCGTCACAATACGCCAGTCACTACTCTTGATGAACTGTGGTATCGTGTTGAAGCTGCATGGGCAGCTGTACCCGTACCCGCCATCCAAGCTCTGTTTGACTCAATGCCCAGGCGTATCAAGGTCGTTATTACGGCCAGAGGTGGTCGTTCTGGGTACTGATATCTCAGGATCTATGCACCCAAATTTCGTGAAAATGTAATCACATGTCATTTCTAGTATAATATATTTGTCCAATTAATACCCGTTTATCATCTGCATTTCTTCTTGGTGTAGCAATTTTAATGGCCAGTAGTGTAGATTCTCGTAGGAGGAAGAAAGAACGCTTCGCTTGTGGTTGCGTACATTGTTTTGTGTGTGACTAGTCTTCCTCTCCGATTAGCAAAAGGTAACTACGTCGGAAAACAACAAGCTCTATATATCTGGAAAAAGTTATATACGAAGCAACAGACGTAAGAAAGTTGTTTAGGCTGGAAAAGTATATGAAGATATCAGCATATTTCTCTGCGTCTGCAGAATTGTGTCCTTGACATAGGAGAAGGCAATCTTCTGTTACTGTACCTGATTGTTATTAATTACATTCGTGTTCCTCATGGTCCCCCGAGGCAGCGACAATGTTTTATGGGGGAAACCTGCTGCCTTCATTTACGAAATTAATTTATACAATAGTTGTAATTAATATGCAAATCGGAAATGATCACCTCGTTCGCACACTGCACGGCGGATGAATAGGAACCTGAGTTAACATTAGACTCTACAAAGTAGCGACAATGATTAATCTGTTGCTTTAATTAGTCTTATCGTTTCACGAAATCTTCATTGCCTAGTTGTGTACTAAATGACTGTTTTTTTGTTCCCTTTAGGAAACTAAGGTATGCATTCGTGATTTGGATTCATCAGTAAAAAATGGAGTTGGTAATGTAGTCTCGGCCACTGCAGAAGAAATAGCAGTTCTTCAAGTTCCCCTATTAGTGGCACTGCTTTGGGTCTTGAGATACCCTGGATCTTGTCGGTGAGTGTTTCGTTAAGGGCGAGTTCATTACGAAGAGCTTCATGAGGTCTATCGGGAAGATTCATACTCGGGTAGTCTCCGTTTTCAAATTTCCAGACTGATCAGAGCGGCTTCTTGCTTAAAACACTTCACCCACATTCGGGAGCAGTAGGGTCTAATTCTCATCTTGAGATTCAGGTATAGGACTTATGTGGTTTCCCTGAACCACTGTAGATGAATTCTTAGATGGTTGCTTCGAAGAATCCACCGTGATTTCCCTACCAATAAGCAAATAATGCCGCATATCCATTAAAACCCGTGTAAATATGCAGAAAACCGAACTCAGAACAACTATGTGAAGATCTGGATTGGGGGAACACATAGTTTACGTTTAGTTCTCCTTTGGCAGCGAACGCTATTACAAATTGTTGTTTCCGATCAACATTGTTAAATTTATCTGACAATATTTGTTTTACAAGTTTTAAGCACCAGTTAGTATTTTCATCTATATATTATAACGTCACGTTTGTTGGATCTAGTGAACCTAAAGGCGATAACATAGTCACTGATCAACGTTTTGAATGAAAGTCTTGTGAAACAGCTAATTATGGGCACTTTGTACTTAAAGTCTCGGAAATGGTAATGGGCTCTAAATGTTGAGAAAAAAAAATACTGTGACGACATTGCGGCTTAGTGGTAACCAGAAACTCACAGCAGCTGCTCAGGTTCGCTCTTGATTTGCAAGCGCCCCTATTCCAGACCGCTTTAACAACGAGCTCATTTAAATCAGAATGATACAAGTTGACATTTCTCATCAGAATATGTAAAGTAATCCGAAGCACACGATATACTCTCCGTCCAAACCTGTTATGAGCATGCCTGTCATCTTGATCCGGGCAGGGCTTGAAGAGTAAATTTCACTGGACTTACGCTCAGCTGAATTAAGGCAACAGATAAGCACCGCCCCTAGATACCTCAGCGAGAATGATGTCCTGTGCCACGCGGTCTGACTACAACGTAGCTTTGGAGTCTCTTCAAGTGACAACATTTAATCGGGAGCTTCATTCCGGACTGCGAATTGTTGTGCCACATTATTATGTACGAGGGACTTCAGAAAAGTAAGTAATGACTTTGCCTGAAGGACAAGGAAAGCAAACACATTTACCAACTCTATGCTTATCTTTCCCCCGCTGTGTTGGTTTATTGCTACTAAAATTATAATATAGTACGATCGTGAATATATAGATATATATTTAGGGTGACGTTAGGAATGTTCTACTCCTATCCCGCCATTTTAGTTCATATTTACGAAAATGGTAACGGAGAGCGGTTGTCAATACATAGTTGTTACTTGCTTTAGAAATTAGTTTACTGTGAAGCGGGTAAGTTGGTCCTGTCGTAATTAACATACAAGTAATGGAAGTCTGTACAAATTTACGTAATGAGAAAAGAAGTCGATTGTTCAAAGACAGCTGTAATGTGCACGATGAAAGTTCATCTTAGATGATTGGAAGTTAATGGAAAAATTCTCATGAATCTCTTTGTTCCCTGAAATATGAAGTTCTGGTTATAAATCATCGCTGGTCATCACGGTTTCAAAGCCTGAGAGCCATGTGACTAGCTCTCGTCAGTTGGTAACGCGATATAAGGGATAGGAATTGATTTAACACCCGTGCCCGATATATGTAACACAGTGACGAGTTTTTCGAACACCTGCCGACCGTATGAACAACCAGATTTCATGTAAAAACGGGCAACTGTTAATTCATGGTTACGTAATCAGACTCGTAACACATACTATTCAGAAAAGGATATGGAGCTTGTTGACCGGCAAAGTCATTCTTGTTTTAAACAACACTCGACTAGAAGGACTCAACGGATTCAAGACAGTCCCTGAAGTCTTTCTTTTCTTCACAGTATAGCGTTTGTATACTGATTCTCGCTTCTTCAATAAGTAAGAAGCTCTCTAGTATGGGACTGAGCTGGAACTGATAGACACTGTCGCTGTTTCACTTAACAATAGTTTGGTTTATACATTGAGACACCGAACGTTATTAATCGTAATAAAAGTGTAAAAATCAGTATGACAACGATGTACAGATCCAGTGTCAGTTCTCTTATAACTTCCAAACATATTTCATTGAATTTTCACGGTCTTTTATTTTTTGCGTGTGACAAAACATTATTTGCGCTGCAGACGACTCAAGTGTGTTACGTTCTGAGAAGTTGTTTATCATGTTATATCTCCACAACTACACTAACGGAAGAAAAATCGCAACACTAAAAAATGATTAACATAGAGTAATGAAATTTCGGGAATACATTTGTCTAGGGAACGTACTGAAGTGATTAACATTGAAAAATCTCAGGTTAATGTAAGCGCGAGATAAGCGATGGCAAATGGAAGATACTGGTACATCAACAACCGGTGTAACCAACAGAATGTTGAATGTAAGCATGCAAATGTACATGCATTGTGTTGTACAGGAGTGGGGTGTGGGGTGGAGTTCCATGCCTGCTGCACTTGGTCAATACAGGGACGGTTAATGCTGTTAATAGATGCGGTTAATGCTGTTAATAGATGACACTGGAGTTGTCGTCCAATGATGTCGCATGTGCCCGATTGGGGCTGATCTGGTGATCTAACAGGCCAAGGCAACTTGTCGACACTCTGTAGAGGATGTTGGGTTACAACAGCGGTATACAGGTAAGCGTTATCCTGTTGGAAAACACCCCCCCCCCCCCCATCCCCCAATGCTGTTCATGAATGGCAGAGCAACAGGTAGAATCACCAGACTGACACACAATTTTGCAGGCAGGGTGAGTGGTATATGCACGAGAGTGCCCCTGTTGTCATACGAAGTCGCACCCAGATCATACCTCTAGATGTAGATTCAGCGTGTCTGGCACGCAGACAGGTTGGTTGCACGCCCTCAACTGGCCTCCTAACCAACACACGGCCATCATCGGCACCGAGGCAAAACCACCTTTCATCAGTAAACGCCAGAGATCTCCGTCGTGCCCTCCAATTAGCTATCGCTTGACACGACTGAAGTCGCAAATGGTGGTGGTTTGGGGTCAGTAGGAATCACGCTTTGGAATCTGGCTCGAGGCTGTCCTTAAAGCAACCGATTTGTAACAGTTTGTTGGGTCAGCGTGGTGCCAACTGCTGCTCAAATTGCTGCTGCAGATGTACTACGATGCTCCACAGCCATACACCTAACACAACTGTCTTCCTTATTGGTAGTGCCACGTGGCCGTCCACAGCCCGATCTTCGTGTGACCGTACACCCTTGTGACCACCGCTGCCAGAAATAATTTACAGTGACCATATTCCTGCTAAATCTTTCTCCAGTATCGCAGGAAAAACACACAGCTACTGGTAGCCCTGTTACACGACTTCATTCAAACGCATTGAGGTGTCGATAATGGCGTCTTTGTCGCCTTACAGGTGTTTTTGACTAACACCAACACGCCATCTCCATTCTCAAACGTAACAAACGCTCACAACGGTTACAGTGTGTATTTAAACCAAACCTGATTTGCATCATCATAGTGCCACTACTAGTGCCACATTTAAGAGACTGGTGCGAAATTTGAACAGACATGACCTGTCAGATGTAGAAACACACCTGCCACCTTTCGTTTATGTCGCACAACTCCTTCTTGGTGTTGCGATTTCTTTCCTGTCAGTGTAATTTGCACAAAAAATCTGTTTTTCCATTAATATAAGCTGAGTAGGCAGTACAAATGCAAGATTATATTAAATTATTGGAACAAATGAAAGCCTGAGAAGATCAAGCATGCAGTTTTCTACTCAAGAAAGCTTATTTCTGTTTTGTGGAGAATGTGAATGTTTGAAGAAGATAACGCCATATCTAAATTACATGTTGACTGACTTCTTGAATAAAATATTTCCAGTTTTACTTTGAAATCTCTATTTCTGACATTAGTTTTCTCGAGACTGTCATATCTGGCAAAATACGTGACGTATATAATGTCATGTATGGTGGCAATCGTTACGAATATCTACTTCAGAGAAGGCCTGGTTCTGAGGGATGGTGTTCATTTTATATGTCTGTTTACACTTGGAAGGCAAGTGGTTGTCTGGTCCGAAAGCTTTACTGCAAATATTTCAATCTCAGGCTTATCTGTGCCAGACATTACGATGATCTACATGTTATGTATCAGCTGGTGGCATACAACTTTCTTAACCTTTTTCAGAACAAAAATTTTAACATCAGACAGGCGACAAAGTAACAGGACTTGAGACTCAACTCTGCGACTCTCGTCATTACCCGTACAATTGGTCTAACGACAGATAACACAGGGTATAATTGACATTTTTGAAAACTCTGCGAATTTAATACGGCCTATTAATTACACAGAAATAGAAGTCTGTATTTTGACCCTTACAATGACTAGTTCATCTACATACAATTAAATATTTCCGTATGAGTTCTCATTTCTCTCATTTTATTACAATGACCATTTCTATCTCTGTAGGTTGGCGTCAACAGAATATTTTCGCATTCAGACGAGAAAGTTGGTGACTGAATTTCGTGAAAAGTTATCGCTGCAACGAAAAATGCCCTTGTTTCAATGACTGCCACCCCATCTCGCGTATTATGTCCGTGGCACTCTCTCCCATATTTCGCGATAGTACGAAAGAGCTGATGAGCTGCCCTTATTTGTATTTTATCGATGTCCTCCGTCAATCCTGTCTAGTAAGGAGTCCACAGCGCGCAGCCATGCTCTAGGAGAGGACGGAGGAGCTTTGTGTTCATAGTCTTTTTAGAAGAACTGTTGTGTCTTCAAAGTGTTTTGCAATAAAACGCTGTCTTCGGTTAGGCCTACCAATAGAATTATCTATAATAAGATTTTCACTCTGCAGCGGAGTGTGCGCTGATATGAAACTTCCTGGCAGATTAAAACTGTGTGCCGGACCGACACTCGAACTCGGTCCTGCACACAGTTTTAATCTCCCAGGAAGTTTCATATCAGCGCACACTTCGCTGCAGAGTGAAAATCTCATTCTGGAAACATCCCCCAGGCTGTGGCTAAGCCATGTCTCCGCAATATTCTTTCTTTCAGGAGTGCTAGTCCTGCAAGTTTCGCATTAGAGCTTTTGTAAAGTTTGGAAGGTAGGAGACGAGGTGCCGGCAGAAGTAAAGCTGTGAGGAGGAGGCGTGAGTCGTACTTGGGTGGCTCAGTTGGACAGTTCGGCGCTAGCGGCCGTGCGAAGCGGAGGTCCGATACTTCCGCCTGTGCGGCGCGTGCGAGTGTTTGTTTACTTGTGGACTTAGTCTGCGCGCGAGCTAGTAACAACGATCATGGCGAACAAGTACAGGAAAACTACATTACGGTTCAATTTCTGCAAAGACTACGAACGACCAAAGGCTTTAGCAGTGGAACGATTCATTCGAGAGGACGTCAAGATACCGCCAAATGATATTGTTGGAATTCACCTGTCCATCGTTAGTCCCACGGTGTATGTTAAGATGGTAAATGACGCGGCGTGTGAGAGAATTCTACAGGCGACAAAAGCAGGTCTCCGATTTTGCCATAGTGACGGGAATGTCGGCACGGTAACTGTAGAACATGCTGGTCTGGGTATACGGACAATACGTGTTTTTGAGCTGCCATTTGAGCTCCCGGCTGACGAAGTTATCGAGGCTTTTAAGCCATACGGCACGGTACATGGTCACACAGCAGAACGCTGGACACAATTCGCCACGTACCCTGTTCTTAACGGAGTGCGACAGATCACTATTGATCTTCAGAAACATGTACCGTCCTATCTGACAATTGGTGGTTGTCGGGCGGTGGTGATTTACGATGGTCAACCACGTACATGTTCTGGATGTGGCCAGGAGGGACACCTCAGGTCGAACTGTATGCAACGACGGATTACGCAACTGCCTTCAGATGTGCGGGAGCCGTCGCCGGCGATGACAGTACTACCGATCACCTATGCCAAAGCCCTCACTGCGTCCGCTGATGACCGAAAGGGCACAGCCTCGGTGGAAGATCAAGATGGCACTCTCCGAAACCTTGTCGCAGACGTCGGGATGACAGAGCATGCTGCTCCGTCGAGCATACAATCTACGGCGACATCAGATGAGACCGAACTCCCACCCAGCACACCGATAGTACAAGAAGCAGTTCCAGCCACTACGGATGCTGTTCCGTCTGAAACGCACTCTGAGACGACATCATTAGTTTCGACCGAACTCCCACCAAGTTCAACGATGGGACTCGAAACACTTCCAGTTCCTACGGATGCTTTTCTGTCGGGCAGCCGTGATTCCCTGCAATCTGAGGACACGGACGGAAGATCACGCAAACAGCGTTCCCCGAAAAGGAGGAAACGGCGGCGTCGCACGACATCTCCTCGGGATGACTCCCCTTGCCCCGACGACGATGTGCCTGTGGACCAAGACGACACAACAGCCTCTACGAAACAGGATGAGGTACTGGGAACTGTTCGATCCGACCCACAGCGGTCAGTCACATTGACGGTACCGGGACGTGGTGATTCTGAAGAGAAATCACAGCCAGTTGGCTCTCCAGACGCAGATGCTGTGGCTATGGACACGAATATATCACAGCCTGAAAAGATGTGGTATGAGGATATTGAGGAGGCGCCGGACGTCATACAGAGGCAGCCGGCACTCACGAAGACGGACTAATAATTGCTGAAGGTGAAGGGAGAGGGGCGAGAGAACGTCTTCTAACTCAGCCCCCGGCGCCGGTGCAGGGAGATGTTGTTGCGCCTCGACAGAGTGGGATTCAACGCCATGCGAACCGTATTGCGACATTAAATATCAATGACGTGCGTTCCCCGGCCAAAATACACCTATTGAAGGAAACGGTTTGGGCATCTGATGTGGATATTGCTTTGCTGCAGGAAGTCCACATAGCTGCACTCCCATACATCGCAGGCTACCAATCCTATTCGTCACATGGAGATCACAATGGGAGTGGGGTGGCAGTTTACGTGCGAGATGGCTTCCCAGTGGAAAACGTGTGTTATCTTCCGTCGGCCAGGGGAATGGCTTTCACGACGTTTGGGACACGCATCATCAATCTTTATGCACCGTCGGGAAACAATCGGCGGCGGGAAAGGGCGCGATTTTATGCAGAAGACATTGCTCCACTATTCCATGGACGTTATGAATGTGTAATAATTGGTGGAGATTTCAACTGTGTTCTCAGCCAGAAAGACCAATGGCCGCAAGCAAACATCAGCCAGGAGTTGCGAATCGTTGTCAACGACCTTGTACTTAGTGACACGTGGGAATTACGACATGGAGCTGCACCGGGATACACCTATGTGACTAGTCATTCGGCGAGCAGATTAGATCGCATTTATATCTCACGGGCTCATGCAAATGATGTCCAGGACGCGGAACGCTGGCCGTTGGCGTTTTCCGATCACAGCGCTTACATCTGTACGGTGCTTCTTCCCCGTAGAGAGGTGTGGAACAGTAAGGCCCCGTGGAAACTAAACATTCAACATCTACATGATCCTGAATGCCGTCAACGGATCCTTGAGACATGGACGATGTGCGAGCGAAGGGTTGGAAGGTATGCGACGAAGCTTGATTGGTGGCTGACTTGTGCTAAACTGGCGCTTCGCCGTACGTTCATCTCATATAGCAGGGAAATGGCTGAATGGCGCCGCCGTACCACCGACTTTTATTTTGCAGCACTGCGCGACCTGGATGTTGGCCCGCCGGGACAGGACATCTGGATCGAACGCAAAAGGATAAAAGCTAAACTAGTGGCTTTAGCTCGGAAACATCTTCAGGGAACCATGGTGCGCGCCAGATGTCACGATACGATAAGGCACGAGATTCCTTCCATGCACCACGTCGTGAATGAACTAAAGCACCGACGACGCGTTTTGGCACGGGAGTTAATCACCCGCGAAGACCGAAGAGTGACGCGTCAAGCTGACATTGTCTCTGCATTCGTCGACCATTACCAACACATCTATCGGGAAGAAGCAGCCTCTTTCGATGACCTCGACCGTATAGCCACGTCCGTCTCCCGTACACTGACGGTGGAAGCCGCGGGCACCTTACTGGAAGCCATTAGCTGTGAGGAAGTACATGATGCGATCGCACAAGGTGCGTTGAATCGGTCCCCAGGCATTGATGGGCTTCCTGCTGAATTCTATCGCGAATTTCGCAACGAAATGGCACCGCGATGGACGGAAATGTACAACGAGATGTTAAATTCCGATGCGCCTATTCCACCGGCTTTTATGGAAGGCCTCCTGGTGCCAGTACATAAACCGAAGCCAGGAATTACGGTCACACATTATCGCCCCATCACCCTGCTTAATGCCGACTATAAGATCTTTGCACGGTTGCTAGCGTCCCGATGTCGTATGTTAATTCGTAGCGTTCTCTCTCCGGAACAGACGACACCGGGTGGATCGGTGAATGTGCAAACAGCTACTGGCGAATGCCGTGATGTGATAGCGCTGGCGGAGGAGTGCCGGCTTAAAGCGGCGATGGTGGCGGTTGATTTTGACAGTGCTTTTGATAAGGTGCGCCACAACTATCTGTATGCTGTACTGGAACAAATGGGTTTTCCAGACCGTTTTACTGGTCTCATTAGAAGGATTTACGGGGGCGCACAATCCTTGGTACAGGTTAATGGGCGTATAGCAGGGCCCATTCAAATTCGACGATCCATTCGCCAGGGCTGCCCTCTTTCGATGCTGCTGTTCGCGATAGCGTTGGAACCATTAATTGGGAGGCTCACCAGTTCTCTTTCTGGGATGGAACTACGGGGCTACACCTTCAAATGTCGTGCCTATGCGGACGACCTCCTGCTGCTCGTTCGTTCTGAGGAAGAGGTGAAGACGGTCCTTGAACTGTTGTTGGACCACAGTGTGATCGCGGGTGGTGCAGTGAACATGAACAAATCGGCGGCAATGCCGGTGGGAAGGGGCCTTACGCCGGAAGAAATCAGTCCGTTTCCTTATGTGCAACGATTCCGCTATCTCGGCATAGACTTTACCTCATCTGTAAAACATAGTGCAGCAGTTAACTACCGACGTATTTTACAGACAACACGTACCATGGTCCGACAACATCTCCTACGGCGCCTTGATCCTTTGCAGCGAGTCGAGTACCTGAACACTTATGTGGTTTCTCGAATGGTGCATATTTCGCAGATCCTGCCCCTACCACTCACGCTCGGACGTCGCCTTCAATCAGCACTAGGCTATTTCGTGATGATTGGATCGCCCCTCAAGGTGCGATACGAAACGCTCACTCTCCCTACGGACAAGGGGGGACTCGGACTTACGAATGTTCACTGCCGTGCGACGGCGCTCCTTCTAGCCACAACGTATAAGCAATGGCGTAGCGGGCGTGATTCCCTTACATCCCGCCTACTGGATCTTCTGGTTCCAGCGTCCCTCACACCTCCGGTGGCGGTGGGCAACATTACGCCACATTTTGCGCATGTCTCAACATTTATCGTGGAACTTAGTTATATCAGAGACGAGCTTCCGCGCACGAGACCGCCATGCGCGAAGGATTTTTATGTTTGGCTGCTACGACGGATACGTTGTAATGTAATTGAACTGAAACACCCCAGGTTGCATTGGCCGAAGATTTGGAGACATGTGCACCAAAAATTCTTTCCTACCTTCGTTCGGGCACTGTGGTTCTCTGTCGCCTGTGGCAAGTTCAACACCCACCAACGGCTCCATGCAATTGGACTAGTGGACACTCCACTATGCCCGAAATGTCACCAAGTGGATGACGACCATCACCGCTTAACTTGTATCGCGGTGGAGGACGTCTGGCTCCTAGGAAGACAGATGGTGGCTTGCTACCTCCGTGTGACCCCGCAACATATTACACCTGCTTCCTTCTTACATCCAGAGAGTGACTACTTTCCGGCGACTAAATCACAGTCGATCATCTGGATCAAAGGTTGGACGATCGCGTACCTCTATGGGGATACTGCCACGTCGCGACTTGACTTTTGGTATTTCTTGCAGCAAGCCCACAGTGAGGTTCATAGATGGTCACACTATCGGACAACCTTTGCCAATTATCTTCAGGCAGTCTTCCTCGACCCCCCACGCAGTTGGGATGTGCCGGGTGCAGCCGGTGTGCACATTTGACAGCTGATGATGAACCTCACGCTTCTCTCACCACTCACTATGTGATGCACATACCATACGATGAAATGGTCTATATGTTCCTTTTAACAGAGTGATCCTTATTGAAAATAAATAAATAAATAAAAACAACATCCCTGTTCCTTTCAATTTGTGATTTGTTTTAAAATATTTTGTTTTCTTTCTTTTTGGCAGAGGATGCATTTCATTAAAAAAAAAAAAAAAAAAAAAAAAAAAAAAAAAAAAGAGTTGGTAGAGCACTTGCCCGCGAAAGGCAAAGGTCCCGAGTTCAAGTCTCGGTCCGGCACACAATTTTAATCTACCAGGAAGTTTCATATCAGCGCACACTTCGCTGCAGAGTGAAAATCTCATTCTGGAAACATCCTCAGGCTGTGGCTAAGCGGTGTCTCCGCAATATCCTTTCTTTCAGGAGTGCTAGTCCTGCAAGGTTCGCATTAGAGCTTCTGTAAAGTTTGGAAGGTAGGAGACGAGGTACTGGCGGAAGTGAAGCTGTGAGGACGGGGCGTGAATCGTGCATGGGTAGCTCAGTTGGTACAGCACTTGTCCGCGAAACGCAAAGCTCCCGAGTTCGAGTCTCGGTCCGGTACACAGTTTTAATCTGCCAGGAAGTTTCAGAATTATCTATATTAACGCTCCAGTTAAAGTTGTTCGTAACGGCCATCCCTAGCTATTTAGTTGAAATTACAGCCTTTAGATATGTGTGACTTGTTATGTAACCGAAATTTAACGGATTGCTTTTAGTATTCATGCGGCTGATCCCACACTTTTCCTTAATCACGGTCGACTGACACGTTTCGCACAAGACATATATCTTGTCTAAATCATTTTCACCATCCTCCATACATGCCTATAGTGGTTAATGTATTTTGTTGCATGTGCCTAATATAAAGAAAAAAAAATGGCTCTGAGCTCTATGGGACTTATTAATATCTGTGGTCATCAGTCCCCTAGAACTTAGAACTACTTAAACCTAACCAACCTAAGGGGATCACACACATCCATGCCCGAGGCAGGATTCGAACCTGCGACCGTAGCGGTCACCCGGTTCCCGACTGAAGCGCCTAGAACCGCACGGCCACACCTACCGGCAATATAAAGAATATAGCGTTGTTACCACAATGGCTTGCTGTCCATTAACGAGATCAGGACAGGACCGTGTGCCACAAATTTAGGTTCAAATGGCTCTGAGCACTATGGGACTTAGCATCTGAGGTCATAAGTCCCCTCGAACTTAGAACTACTTAAGCCTGACTAACCTAAGGACATCACACACATCCATGCCCGAGGCAGGATTCGAACCTGCGACCGTAGCCGTCGAGCGGTTCCAGACTGAAGCGCGTAGAACCGCACGGTCACAGCGGCAGGCCACAAATTTAGATTTTTCAGTAGATCAACTTAACAAGGATTACCTACTATCTAGCATCAACAGAGTATGGAATAAAAATATGGAGTGCTTTATCTTCTTATGCGATGAACAGTATTAACACTGTTACCAAGGGAGCTGTTATTTATAATCATCGGTAACAATAGTATAGGGAACGATTTAGTTGTTAAAACGAATCTAACAGTGAAATATAATGAAAATACTGATTTTTGTCGCCTGAAAGTATGATTAATTTCGTAGTTGTAACGGAAACGATAACATTTTTGTTCCTGTAGTGTTGGCTCAAGAGCCAACACCGTGTCGCTACAGGAGGCCGATATGCACGCGTCTAAATACACGCAGACCGGCGTGAGGTCTGGAACAGGACAATGTCTTGAGAATTGCAATAAAGTACGAAATTCTTGTAATACTTAACTTTAATCCATAATCGGTGTAAATCGCTCTTGTACAGATATAATCTCCATATTTATATACACTGGTAATGGCGCCTTGCTAGGTCGTAGCCAATGACTTAGCTGAAGGCTATGCTATCGTCTCGGCAAATGAGAGCGTATTGGTCAGTGTAGCTTCGCTATCAAAGTCGGCTGTACAACTGGGGCGAGTGCCAGGACGTCTCTCTAGACCTGCCGTGTGGTGGCGCTCGGTCTGCTATCACTGACAGTGGCGACTCGCGGGTCCGACGTATACTACCGGACCGCGGCCGATTTAAAGGCTACCACCTAGCAAGTGTGGTGTCTGGCGGTGACACCACAGTTCCAATTATCAGACTAGGTTACATTTCGTAGATACGGAGACCTTGTCTATGAGGATAGGTATACTCACTAACGTAGCGGGTTCGAAGTTTGTGGTAATACTTTCTCTCCCTGGGTCGTAGACATACTGCCAGTTCCCGCTAGGTAATGGCAAGATTCCCAGCTAAAGACGTATCTTTTGCGGCTGTCTTACATCCACCGTCGTCGTGACTTCTTCTCGCCAATTACTGGCTCTCTCAACGGTTCTTTTAATTCCCGTCGTTGATTTATCCTGGTCATTGTCTCGCCGGTCCTTTCCCTTCATATCAGAAGGTTATGACTCTGCACATCTATGTATGGGCCGCACGGCACAGGTACTCACGTCGTTGTACCGAGATAATGAGCGACTATGCCCTGTGGAATTACCGTCCCTCCAGTTATTCTGACGCTGCTAAGGTAATTCCAGTGTATGTATTCTGTAAATGAGATTGAGATAAGCTACTACATTGGCCACAGCGAGTCTACGTTTGTGAGCTACTAAATAAAAACAATTAGTATTTTACAGTACACCTTTCTTCTTAACTTTCTATGGTGCACTTCTCATCGCCTAAGATACGTAGACAAACATTTACAGCTCTTTTCACTTATAGATTATGAATTTTTTTTAGACTGCAAACAATTTCGCTGTTATATGACATAATATATGTTTTATTAAATACAAAGTAGGCTTACCTTCCACTGTATGTGTACTTATGCTACAGCTGGTGGAGGTATCTACATTTTTCTACCATATTATTGTGATTACTCTAATATCGTCAACTTCTGAATATATTAGTATGTTGTGTGTTATCACCAACTTTAAGTTCGGCCGTGCATGTGAATATGTATGTATGTCTGTGTGTGTGAGAGTGTGTGTGTTGTACGTTATGTATTGTCAGTGTTGTTAGGCGCTCACGTGCGAGTGTATGCTCTTGCTTGTTTGTTTGTTTGCTTGAGTATGTGTTTAAAACTGTTTATGTTTTTAGTTAGGTTTAACAATGACTTTATCTATATGATTCATCATCCCTCGTTTCCTTGCTCTCTAATGTAGCTTTCTGGATACGGTTTTTTTTTTCTTGCACTTCGACATAATATTGGTTGTGATTGTTGTTATGGTTGTGTTGTACAGCTTGAAATTTGTGAAATGAAGTTTAAATTGCTTCAAGTGTTACGCCAACTCATACTTCCGGTATGTAGTATGCTCTTTCTAAGTTTTTGTCTTGAACGATGCGTAGGAAGAATGACTGTTGGTGAGCTCTAGTATGAGCCCTAAGGTCTCAGATATTTCTGTCATTGCCATTCAGAAAAATGTGTTGGAAGAAGTAATGTTTTTCCTGAGTCTTCTTCGAACGTAGGCCATCACGATTCTAAATCTCTGCGTGATGTGCAACTCCTCTTTTTTTGCGTGTGCCACTGGAGCTTGATAAGCATCCTCATAACCCTCTCGCGCTTGCCAAACAAACCAGCTGACGAAATGCACCGATCTTCTTTGGATCTTCTCTACCTTAACTGTTACCTCTGCCTGGTAAAGACCGCAGGCTGACGATTAATGCTCAAGAGCAGATCAGACTAGTATTTTGTAAGACACTTATTTTATGGATGAATTACATATTCATAAGACTCATTCAGTGAATCTCAGACGGACATTTGCTTTTGAACAACTAGTTTTGTGTGGTTTCTCTATGTGATACTTTTCTCTTTCTACGTTTTTCTCGTGAAAGATGCGTAGGAAGAATGACTGTTGGCGAGCTCTAGTATGAGCCCTGTTTCCAGCAATGTACAGCCAGATTTTCTGCCTGCACTGTATTGCAGTTAGTGTGGAGAGTTGCTCCATGCCATCTCGGGGACTGAAGACTGCAAGATCTGGTTGTTCTTTGCTTGTTCTGTACAAGAGTTTCAAATTTTTGACTGAAATTTCCAACTGTGTGTATGTATGTGTGTGTGTGTGTGTGTGTGTGTGTGTGTGTGTGTGTGTGTGTGTGTGAGAGAGAGAGAGAGAGAGAGCGAGAGAGAGAAAGAGAGAGAGAGAGAGATTGAAGAGGGAGAGGAAGTTAAATTCCTTGTTTCTGGCTACATATTTGATTCTGTGTTACCGGTTTTCTATTTCTCCTTTGAATTACGTTCTATTTAATTCGGATAGCACGTGTCTCCTTTCACCAACTTACTGATTGTACGGTTGAAGACATTAAAGCCGTATAGCTTTGTAACAGATCACAGCTAATTCCCTCCTCGGCCCTGTTGTGGACACTAGCGTTGAGTCATTGGTGCCTGATGGAAGGGTGCTTGTTCCGGTCTGCAGATGATGGATCAGACTTTCTATCATTTGTCTACACGGTGTGGTCAGAAGCTACAGGCCTGGCTTAAAGGGTTTCGTCATTGCTATAAACGTTGATGTTTTCCAGCACAGGTTGGAAATAAACTTCTGAAAAATCCAGGCAGGTTATAGTACTTTGCAAATAAGTGCTGTTTGTGGGGACAGTAAGTAGCTAGTGATAGTCGCTGCAGTCCGCTCCTTTGGCTGTTTGGTTGAAATGCTTCAGTACTGCAGTTTCATAAAGTGACTTACAGCGCGCAAAATTGAGACAGCCCTTCAGGATTCTAGGGAGTATATTGTATGTCCCCCGGGCCAGTGGGTGATGTTGCGAAGTGGTTGACGTTTCGGAGGTCAGTAGTTAGTAATAACGCGCGATCAGTAAAATTAATATTGCAATGGTTAAAACCCTGTATGAATTCGAAAGAGTGAGCCCACGCGTAGCATAGAAATCCGATTAGACACTCTCCGGTATTGTAGGCGAGTGTTGCGTTTTAGTGTGCGTGCGTGACGTCATTACGAAGAGGCTACATAATTATGACAGCTTGGAGGCACTAGCCGTTCGGACGTTGGTGTTTAATTAACGAAGGGCGAGGTCTTATTGAAGTCAGTACATTACATTTGTTCCAGTTGAACTTTGAAATGACGTTTTTAACGTGATTTTTCTGACCTGTTGAGTTTAAATTGATATACAGATTTTATTTTCGTGGAGATTATTGGCATAACTTTCTAGAAGCCAAACAGAGATGGCGTATGAACAGACAGCGATGTACATTTCCCAGTCGACCGTGATTCTGAACTGAGGCGACGCTACAGTAAATGGTTCAAATCGCTCTGAGCACTATGGGACTTAACATCTGGGGTCATCAGTGCCCCAGAATTTATAACTACTTAAACCTAACAAACATAAGGACATCACACACATGCCATGCGGCTTTTCGCGGATGATGCTGTAGTATACAGGGAAGTTGCAGCATTAGAAAATTGTAGCGAAATGCAGGAAGATCTGCAGCGGATAGGCACTTGGTGCAGGGAGTGGCAACTGTCCATTAACATAGACAAGTGTAATGTATTGCGAATACATAGAATGAAGGATCCTTTATTGTATGATTATATGATAGCGGAACAAACACTGGTAGCAGTTACTTCTGTAAAATATCTGGGAGTATGCGTGCGGAACGATTTGAAGTGGAATGATCATATAAAATTAATTGTTGGTAAGGCGGGTACCAGGTTGAGATTCATTGGGAGAGTGCTTAGAAAATGTAGTCCATCAACAAAGGAGGTGGCTTACAAAACACTCGTTCGACCTATACTTGAGTATTGCTCATCAGTGTGGGATCCGTACCAGATCGGTTTGACGGAGGAGATAGAGAAGATCCAAAGAAGAGCAGCGCGTTTCGTCACAGGGTTATTTGGTAACCGTGATAGCGTTACGGAGATGTTTAATAAACTCAAGTGGCAGACTCTGCAAGAGAGGCGCTCTGCATCGCGGTGTAGATTGCTCGCCAGGTTTCGAGAGGGTGCGTTTCTGGATGAGGTATCGAATATTTTGCTTCCCCCTACTTATACCTCCCGAGGAGATCACGAATGTAAAATTAGAGAGATTAGAGCGCGCACACGGAGGCTTTCAGACAGTCGTTCTTCCCGCTAACCATACGCGACTGGAACAGGAAAGGGAGGTAATGACAGTGGCACGTAAAATGCCCTCCGCCACACACCTTTGGGTGGCTTGCGGAGTATAAATGTAGATGAAGATGTATATGTAGATGCCCGAGGCAGGATTCGAACATGCGACCGTAGCGGTTTACAAACTTATGAAACAGATCCGTAGTATAGACCAGAAAATATTTTTTTCTGACTTGCTATCACATGTGATAGCTCCTCCGTTATACAGTTGTATTTCAGAATTTGGAAGTGGTGGAAAAGTTACTCGTGAGACGCAGTGTCATCAGGACTACAAGAAGTCGTTTGTATCGACTTCACGAGATTCTGACGTCTGTGATTGATATTAGTCAGCGTCATGGCACTTTTTGAATGAGCTCTTATTTCTGCTTGTATGATAGATAGCTGGCAAGGTAGTTAGAGGTTTAACAGGTAGGCCACTCGACTATCGGTTAATATGCTGTCATTTGGCACCGGGGAGACAGCACGTCCGTGGACTTCATTGTGGGTATGCTGAACAGCTGAACGTGATATCTGGATACAAACAGTCTTTGCTTCTCTCTTTGGCATTATTGTAACGCGAATTATCGGTTAAACTGGCGTCTAGTCTGATGCATAACTGACTGGATACAGTTTTTGTAATCTGCGAAGGTTTCTCCTAAATAATTTCAGTTTTTGAGGGGACAAAAGTATCCTTTGCCCTTCTGTTCAAAAAGGAAAGGAATTTAGAATTTAACATCCCGTCTACAGCGCGGTCAATACAGACTGTGGAAAGATGGGGAAGAAAATCAGTTGTGCCCTTTTCAGAGCAACCATCCGGAATTTACCTGGACTGATCCAGGGCAATCACGGAAACTCTAAATCGTATTGTCATACGGAATTTGAACTGTCGTCCTTCCCAATGGAGTCCATTGTGCCAACCACTGCGCCATCGTGCTAGAAAAACGCTCCAAATACGGACGAGGCAGCATAATTAGCGATGGAGGATGTTTAAAATATTCTAAGAGATGACCCGTATGTTCATAAAATGGACATTGATTATAAAATACGTCACATCTGCTGATGTGATACTTGAATTGCTAGTACCTCACAGCTTATTTACTGTATGTAAGCAATCATTATACTACCAAATCGATATCGAAACGACTAGCGAGATCTTAGAAAGAATAATAAAAAACTGGAAGAAGTTGAACTTCACCTTGGAGCAACTGCTTATAATATGGAAGCCGCTAATTTTGAATTGCTGAAGAAGTTGGTATAGTAAAATGTGTTTTTCTAACCATATGGAACGTGCCAGGACAGGATGGAAATTTTGTAATGTGTCTGTGGTTGAAATTGCCAAGTAACCACTTGGTCGATGTTCAAAAAATGTTCAAATGGCTCTAAGCACTATGGGACTTAACATCTGCGGTCATCAGTCCCCTAATCTTAGAACTACTTAAACCTAACTAATCAAAGGACATCACACACATCCATGCCCGAGGCACGATTCGAACCTGTGACCATAGCAGCACGGTTCCGGACTGAAGCGCCTAGAACCGCTCGGCCACAGTGGCCGGCCTTGGTCGGCGAAGTACACGTTTTGCCAGATGTCATGACAGTGACGATGAAGTTAATATAAGTTCCGCTGGATTGTAAGAAGGCCGATCTTTCAATTGCGTTTCTTACTACAGCGGCACACCTGAATGGTACTGGGTGTGCGCTCCGAAGTGTGGCGATAGCTGCACAGTTTGTAAGTAGGCTGTTTATGTTTTCTTATTGGCAATGTTACGTAGCGCTCTGTATGAAAATCACTGGCTGTGCTGTGTGCAGTCTGTGGCTAGTTTGCATTGTTGTCTGCCATTGTAGTGTTGGGCAGCGGTAGCTGGATGTGAACAGAGCGTAGCGTTGCGCAGTTGGAGGTGAGCCGCCAGCAGTGGTGGATGTGAGGAGAGAGATGGCGGAGTTTTGAAATTTGTAATACTGGATATCATGAACTGCTGTATACATTATGACTTTTGAACACTATTGAGGTAAATACATTGTTTGTTCTCTATTAAAATCTTTCATTTGCTTACTATGCCTATCAGTAGTTAGTGCCTTCCGTAGTTTGAATCTGTTATTTAGCTGGCAGTAGTGGCGCTCGCTGTATTGTTGTAGCTTGAGTAACGAAGATTTTTGTGAGGTAAGTGATTTGTGAAAGATATAGGTTAATGTTAGTCAGGGCCATTATTTTGTAGGGATTTTTGAAAGTCAGATTGCGTTGCGCTAAAAATATTGTGTGTCAGTTTAAGCACAGTATTGTATAACTGTTCAAAGGGGACGTTTCAAGTTATTTTCACATCACTCTGCGGAAGCTGCTAATATCTACTGAAAAAACGTGAAGATAATTTTACCGGGGTAGTAAAAGATACTGGTTCAGCTGAAGATACTCCAAAAATGAAATGATTTCGCCGAAAAGCGCGTACGGATTCAACCTTTAAAACGGGGAGAATATTTTAAGAAGATTTTTAGCATTTTGCTCTGCTGTGATTGTAGGAAGATGTATTTTGAATAGGGATTTGGATATCCGCTGAGTTTAGTCATTCATCTTGACATCGATGTATGAAATATGGCAGCATGTCACACAGATGTTGACGGCTAGGATGAACCATGACTGACGAAAGTATTACCTTTTCAGAGTTTGCAGTCTTGGTGCATTCGACAACAGCTCCGCAAAGTTCAAAAGTAAGGACGAAAGGAAAATTAGAGTTTAGCATGCTGTCGTCAGTGCAGTCAATAGAAACGAAACTTAAGCTCGGAATACGGAAGATTGGGGAAGGAAATCAGCCGTGACCTTTTCAAAGGAACCATGCAGCTTTTGATATCGATTTCTATGTTAGGAGGGCAATCTATACAGCAGCTTATACGTTAGTTAAGTTTGGTAGTGTTACCCTACCCTCACACAACAGCAAATGCCATATTTCATGAGGACACTGGCCAGCCACCTGTGGGTAGCGAACAGCAAGAAGCGAAAATGAACCCGTTGCTACTTGGAGACAGTAGCCATGACAACGTCCGTTCTGCTCCCGTGTCTCCCCAGTGACATCACTGCAGGCAGCCTTGGCTAAGTGAGTTTCGCGCGGGAAGCCGGAATATACACCTGCGAGCAGCTGGCTCTAGTGACTACATTCTTAAGCCCCTTAATCTCATAAAACATATCAATCAACTCGTCCTTATCTACTTCTGGAATTTACTGACGGTTATTTTGGAAAGACTCGAATGAACAGACTATAAAAGAAGTTCGCTAAAACAGTAACATTGCAGAAATACTGACACTAATTCAAAACATGAAATCTTATAGAAAAGTGTAAACGTTGTAAGAGATTAGTATTTCAGAGTGTTCTCGAACACATGGATATAGCAGCGTCCTCTCTCGTATGACCGATAATATCAGTGTTACAACAAGTTCAGGCAAAGAACAGCCGCCAAACAAATTTTACGTAGAAGATTGTGTCAGTACATTGCGACGTCAGACGGCACAATATCAATTAGCGAGCGCACTCGAAGAGGGACAGAATGATCGTCCTCAGGAAAACGGTCTAGTAACTATGATTAAGTTTCGGCTACTAGAGGACATGTGGCATCGACAGTGGTGAGTATATGGCAGAAGTGAATAAAATATGGATCTCTCGCAGCACAGGACCACCCAACGTGACCACTAAATGCATACTGTTCACATGGCAGTTCAGCTTTGTCCACCTTGTTGTCCCATCTCTAAAGCACATGGATCTGCCTGCGTCGACGCTACGACGCCGTCAGCTGCAGGCTGCACACGTAGCATGCGTGCTACTATGTTGGCTTCCATCATCCACAAACCACAAAGCACCGCTGACTGCGATAGTCATCCGAACGCCCACGCTCACACACTGAGTGGCAAAAATTCGTTTACGGACATTTCCCTTTCAACCTGTCCTGTTATAATGACTATATACTTTCTAGACGCAACAGCCTTCGTTGTTTAATGCAGTTGCAGACAAACGTCGTGGCTGACCGTTTTGGGCAACATTTAATGCAACATATCATCCATATTTCTGTGCATGGAGTACCATCGATACAGCTACTGCTACATAAGTTAGATACTGATCTTTCCTCATACAGCTCCTCCATATGCCATATTTCGAAAGGACACCATCAGGATACTAGTAGGCAGTGAATGTATATGTCTTCTTCGAAGAATAACAGATATGTTCGCCACATACTAACCATCGAGTACGGCTTGGATTTAGTCTGTCGGCAATTTGTTTCTCGCCCTCTCCAGTAGCTACTGTAGGTACTTCGTGGATTAGCAAATAAACATCCCCACGCCCACTTTCAGTCAATACCATGACATTAAGATGATCAGAATGCACCACACTACGTGCTTCACGTCATATAGAAATCTAAGAATCAGAGCTCACGAGCACTTCTGTTAATACAAGCATGTTTTCAAGTTTACAGCAAATTGTTTTCTCCTAAATTCCTGAATCTTTCTTACCCAACATAAATCAGGTTAAAAACGTTGTTTTTCCAGAAATATATATATTTTTCACCAGAATGAAGTTTTTTATTCCCGTACCTCGAAACTACATTTCATGTATGTCACTATGCATCGTCATCTACGCAATTCTGACACTAATGGTACAGCATGAAACTAAATATCACCAAGTGACAAGTGACAGACGATTTGTTATATATTTGAGTATTTCAACTGCTAATTATTTGACATGAAATCGTCTTGAGCAATATGTATTCATATTATACGATGTATTGGTGAGTCAATACATGTCAGTATAAAAATAGTCTTTTGTTGATTCGCCATATCACTTATTTCACATACATTCGTATACTACAAGTGAAACTTACTGACTGTTTCACAGATCATATTACATATTTTTAGAGGCTGTAGAGAGGACTTAGTAGATTAAGATTTGACGAGGCTTTCGTGTCAGGAAATGTACCGCTTGGATATAAAATATGTTTGAGGATCTGATCAATTTCAAATATCCCGCTTCAGGGTACGCACACATACTGAGAAGACGTCGCCGCCGTCAGCCCCTGTTGTAACTATAACATCGCCCGATTATAACAACTGCTGCGATAAACTGGTGCGTTCACAAATAGGAGGTGGTGCTCTGCGAACGTGCCACACTTCCGACTTTGAAGAGGACGTCCTTCTTCATCGGAAGAGAACCCGACGACGAGTACTCGAAACATTGCCTAGGCCTAGCCCACCTGTAGAGCACACAGATAAGAACTCATTGTCTTCGCTGTGTGGCTACCGTGAATCAGGAGATTTGAAATTGATCCAACCTTAAACCTATTTTATATCCAAACGATGCTTTCCGGACTTGTGTTTCTTATCAAACATTTACCTACCAAGTACTCTCTACAACCTCTAGAAGCCTCTAGTAGAAACTGTGAGACAACCTGCATAATTTAATTGTTCTCGTGAGATCAAACAAATGCACAGATGTCAGGGTTGATCAAAAACTTTCCGTTCGGTCACCATACAGTCGAGAATCGGTATGCCAATCAGGCAAAATCACCGTGAGAGTTGAGGCAATCATCCTACTGACGTATCAGGTTGAAAATAACCGTTTGCTAAAACACCGTGTCATGCTGCGTGAAGAAATGCGTAACTGCCTCAAATCGGTATAGGCACTGAAATCCAGCTGAAGCCGTAGGTAAATTCAGCCGATAATTCTGCGAAGTACCTAACAGTATTCAAAAAGGATAGACGAAATATAGCTTGCGGTGGCGTGTTTGTTGTTGTTAGAAGTAATTTAGTTTACCGGGATGCTGAACTAGATAGTTCCTGGAGTTAGTAAAGGAAGAGGTTATCTTCGGCATCCGGGATGATATAAATTATTGGATCCTTTTACCAACCTTCCAACTCAGATGATACAATTGGTGAAGGGTTCAAAAATGTAGTTGGTAGGGACTTCAATTTACCGTCTATACGTAGGCAAAAATACGTGTTTAAATGGGGAGGTACGTATAAAACATTATCTGAAATTGTGATAAACGCTTTCTCTGCGCCGGCCGCTGTGGTCGAGCGGTTCTAGGCGCTTCAGCCTGGAACCATGCGGCTGCTACGGTCGCAGGTTCGAATCCTGCCTCGGGCATGGATGTGTGTGATGCCCTTGGGTTAGTTAGGTTTAAGTAGTTCTAAGTCTAGGGGACTGATGACCTCATATGTTAAATCCCATAGTGCTTAGAGCCATTTGAACCATTTACTTTCTCTGCAAGTTATTTAGAGCAATTAGTTCATGAGCCCACTGGAATAGTAAACTGTTGTAGAAACACAGTTGACCTTTAGCAACAAATAATCCTGAGCTAATAACGTGCATCAGGACGGATACAATGACTAGTGAATACAGGGCTGTCGTAGTGAGACTAAATACTGTAACTCCCAAATTCACCAAAAATAAACTAAAAATGTATCTATTGAAAAAAGCAGATAAAAATTTGAGAATTCGCTTGTCGCCTTCCGTAGAGACAATCTCCCGTCCTTCCAAATTAACAGTGTAAGTGTAGACCAGATGTGACCTGAATTCAAATGCGCAGTATCGACTGCTATTAAGATATATATACAAAATAAATTAACAAATGAGGGAACTGATCCCCTGTGGTACATAAAACACTTCAAAACACTGTTGCAGAATCAGCGAAAGAAGCACACCAAATTATAAAAAACCAGAACCCCAAAGATCGACCATGTTTTACAGAATCTCGAAATTTAGTTCGGAATTCAGTGCGAGATGCGTATATTAGTTTCCACAACGTAACTTTCTCTTGAAACTTGGCAGAAAATTCAGAGAGATTCTATTCGTATGTAACGTATGCTAACTGCAAGACGCAATCAACGCCTTCTTTGAGCGATAGCAATGGAAGTGCTATCAATGACAGTGCCACTGAAGCAGAGTTACTAAACATGGTTTTCCGAAATTACTTCACCAAAGAAGTCGAAGTAAATACTGTAGAATTCGAATCAAGGACGACTACCAACATGAATAGCTTAGAAGTAAATATCCTCGGAGTAGTGAAGCAATTTAAATCACTTAATAAAAGCAAGCGTTCTGGTCCAGGTTGTATACCAATTAGGTTCCTCTCAGAGTGTGCTGATTCAATAGTTCCGTTCATATACAAACGCTCGCTCGAAGAAAGGTAGCTACCCAAGACTGAAAAGTTACACAGGTCACATCAGTATTCAAGAAAGGCAATACGAGTAATACACTAAATTATTGGCTCATATCACTGACATCGAAATGCAGCAGGATTTTGCAACATATATTATGTTCGAACATTATGAATTACCTTAAAGAGATTGGTCCATTAACACGTAGTCAACACGGATTTAGAAAACATCGTTCCTGTGAAACAAAACTAACTCTTTGCTCACACGAACTGATGAGTACTACTGATAAGGGATTTCAAATTGATCCCGTATTTCTAGATTTCCAGATGGCTTTTGACACTGTGCCACACAAGGGAAATTGTATGCTTATGGAATATCGTTTCTGTTATGTGACTGCATTTGCGCCGGCCGAAGTGGCCGTGCTGTTAAAGGCGCTGCATTCTGGAACCGCAAGATCGCTACGGTCGCAGGTTCGAATCCTGCCTCGGGCATGGATGTTTGTGATGTCCTTAGGTTAGTTGGGTTTAACTAGTTCTACGTTCTAGGGGACTAATGACCTCAGAAGTTGAGTCCCATAGTGCTCACAGCCATTTGACTGCATTCGCGATTTCCTGTCAGAGTGGTCATAGTTCGTAGTAACTGGCAGAAAGTCATCGAGTACAACAGAAACGATTTCTGGCGTTCCCCAAGGTAGTGTTATAGCCTTTCTGTTGCTCCTTATGTATATAAACGGTTTAGGAGACAATCTGAGCAGCCACCTCAGGTTGTTTGCAGATGAGGATGTCGTTTATGGTCTAGTAAAGTCGCCATAACAACAAAACCAATTGCAAAACGATTTATATAAGACATCTGTATGGCGCGAAAATTGAAAATTGACCCTAAAAATAAAAAGTGTATGGTCATCCACATGAGTGCTAAAAGGAATCAGTTAAACTTTGGTAACACGATAAATAATTAAATTCAAATGCTATAAATTCGACTACATGCCTAGGAAATACAGTTACGAACAACTTAAATTGGAGAGAACACATTGAAGATGACGTGGGGAAAGTGAACCAAAGACTGTGTTTTTTTTTTGGCAGAACACTTAGAAGATGTAACAGACCTTCAAGAGAGACTGCCTACACTATGCTTGTCCGTTCTCTTTTGGAGTAATGCTGCGCGGCGTGGGATCCTTACCAGATATGATTAATGGAGTACATCGAGAAAGTTCAAAGAAGAGCATCTCGTTTTGTGTTATAGAGAAATAGGGGAGAGAGTGTTTCCGACATGACACCGGATTTGGAAGGGACATCATTAAAACAACGGCGTTTTTCGTTGCGGCGGCATCTCAGGAAATTTCAGTCACCAACTTTCGCTTCCGAATGCGAAAACATTTCGTTGACGCCTACCTACATAGGGAGAAACGATCATCGTTATAAAATAACGAAAATCAGAGTTCACGCGGAAAGACGTAGGTGTTTGTTTTTTCCGCTCGCTGTTCGAGAGTGGGATAATAGAGAATTGTTGTGAAGGTGGTTCGATGAACCCTCTGCCAGCCACTTAATTGTGATCTACAGAATAGCAATGTAGATGCAGATATAAATGTAGATCCCTACTGTACATCCTCTTCCGACAGCAGTCTGACAGCCTGTCAGTCCACTTCACCGAAGGCGTGATAATCGCATGGGGAGAGCTCAGCACTATGCACGCGTAACTTGTGCGTTACGACATTTGCGTATGGTGCCGTGCGTCATCACGAAGCATCAGCACACCCTGTCGCACCATTCCACAACGGTAGTTTTCGACAGACATGCGGCCCCATACACATTCTTCATTCTCCGTTGGATTTCTGTCGGCGTTTGCCTTTCGGCATCCAAGGAAATAGTAACAGAACTTTAGTCCTGTTGGACGCATTTGGTAATAACGTCGCCATAGTTCGCGTTTCCACATTTTCCGCACGACCGTCGGAAATATCTGAATGCCACACTAATCCATTGCCTACATGTAGGTGCTTATATACCAGCTCCGGAGTTGTGCTACGTTGCAGATACGTTGCAGCACCGCCCTCAAACGGAAACTTTTTGCGAATAATGGCACCAGTTAAAAAAGATATCAAGTATAATTTACATAAAGTATTGTTGTTGAAAGAAATAATCACTCTGTATTATTGATTCTGATGCTGTGCGTGACAAGAAAGTGACTGTCTGCCATGTATTTAGAACTACCAGTGTACCCTGCTTCACTTACGATCTCAAAGTTAGTACCAACTGACAGTGCATTTCACTGTCCTTGAGAGCTCTTACTACGCTAGAAATAAGTTAAGCTTTTCTTCCTCTGTTTTCCTCATTAGTTCTTGATTCTTGAGCCTGTCAGTCCACTTCACCTTAAGTTTTAGAAATTTGTGGTAAAGTCTTTTGGGACCAAACGGCTGAGGTCATCGGTCCCTAAGCTAACGCACTACTTAATCTAACCTAAACTAACTTACGCTAAGGACAACACACACACATGCCCAAGGGAGGACTTGAACCTCCGACGGGGGTAGCCACGTGGACCGTGGCAAGGCGCCATAGAGCGCACGGCTACCCAGCGCGGCTCACCTATTCTTCTCCATAGCCACATTTAAAAACCTTCTAAATATACTTTTTCTTTGTCTTTAACTTATCGATGATTCACTGCGGTATAACACTACACTCCAGACACTACATGTAGCAAATTTTTACCTTAGTTCAGTTGGAACACTTATGGATGTTTGTATATACTTCACCGTTCCTGTATTTACCTTCATTCTATATATCTCGCCCCTTCTCTCAATGTTCTTCACCATCTTCTGTGGCTCCTGTTCCGATTCCACCAGCACTGCTTGATCATCTATGTGTTTTACAGACTTCATTCTTTCTCCTACAATTACGTTGTCTCTTGCATTCTCTATGGTCGTACCAAACAGTTCTTCTCCATATATGTTGAATAGCTATGGCATCCAACTCTTGTTGATTCCACCAAAAGACTTCTCCCAGTCAATAAAACAGATACACACCTCTATGTTCCTTTCTATCGTTTATTTTCAATCAATGTACACTCCTGGAAATTGAAATAAGAACACCGTGAATTCATTGTCCCAGGAAGGGGAAACTTTATTGACACATTCCTGGGGTCAGATACATCACATGATCACACTGACAGAACCACAGGCACATAGACACAGGCAACAGAGCATGCTCAATGTCGGCACTAGTACAGTGTATATCCACCTTTCGCAGCAATGCAGGCTGCTATTCTCCCATGGAGACGTTCGTAGAGATGCTGGATGTAGTCCTGTGGAACGGCTTGCCATGCCATTTCCACCTGGCGCCTCAGTTGGACCAGCGTTCGTGCTGGACGTGCAGACCGCGTGAGACGACGCTCCATCCAGTCCCAAACATGCTCAATGGGGGACAGATCCGGAGATCTTGCTGGCCAGGGTAGTTGACTTACACCTTCTAGAGCACGTTGGGTGGCACGGGATACATGCGGACGTGCATTGTCCTGTTGGAACAGCAAGTTCCCTTGCCGGTCTAGGAATGGTAGAACGATGGGTTCGATGACGGTTTGCATGTACAGTGCACTATTCAGTGTCCCCTCGACGATCACCAGTGGTGTACGGCCAGTGTAGGAGATCGCTCCCCACACCATGATGCCGGGTGTTGGCCCTGTGTGCCTCGGTCGTATGCAGTCCTGATTGTGGCGCTCACCTGCACGGCGCCAAACACGCATACGACCATCATTGGCACCAAGGCAGAAGCGACTCTCATCGCTGAAGACGACACGTCTCCATTCGTCCCTCCATTCACGCCTGTCGCGACACCACTGGAGGCGGGCTGCACGATGTTGGGGCGTGAGCGGAAGACGGCCTAACGGTGTGCGGGACCGTAGCCCAGCTTCATGGAGACGGTTGCGAATGGTCCTCGCCGATACCCCAGGAGCAACAGTGTCCCTAATTTGCTGGGAAGTGGCGGTGCGGTCCCCTACGGCACTGCGTAGGATCCTACGGTCTTGGCGTGCATCCGTGCGTCGCTGCGGTCCGGTCCCAGGTCGACGGGCACGTGCACCTTCCGCCGACCACTGGCGACAACATCGATGTACTGTGGAGACCTCACGCACCACGTGTTGAGCAATTCGGCGGTACGTCCACCCGGCCTCCCGCATGCCCACTATACGCCCTCGCTCAAAGTCCGTCAACTGCACATACGGTTCACGTCCACGCTGTCGCGGCATGCTACCAGTGTTAAAGACTGCGATGGAGCTCCGTATGCCACGGCAAACTGGCTGACACTGACGGCGGCGGTGCACAAATGCTGCGCAGCTAGCGCCATTCGACGGCCAACACCGCGGTTCCTGGTGTGTCCGCTGTGCCGTGCGTGTGATCATTGCTTGTACAGCCCTCTCGCAGTGTCCGGAGCAAGTATGGTGGGTGTGACACACCGGTGTCAATGTGTTCTTTTTTCCATTTCCAGGAGTGTATTTACAGTTCCTTTTTCCTTGTTTCGGACCATACTACCTCCTCCAAAAACACTGAAACAAGAGAGCTAGTGGTAGAAGAGATGTGTTTCGCGGTACTCATACACCCATGGTCCCTAAGGCATGGCCGGCCGGTGTGGCCGAGCGGTTCTAGGCGCTACAGTCTGGAACCGCGCGACCGCTACGGTCGCAGGTTCTAATCCTGCCTTGGGCATGGATATGTGTGATGTCCTTAGGTTAGTTAGGTTTAAGTAGTTCTAAGTTCTAGGGGACTGATGACCTCAGATGTTAAGTCCCATAGTGCTCAGAGCCATTCGAACTTAAGGCATGTATTTCAGAACTCATGTTTACTAAACATTTTTTTCTTGTTTTGGTCCATACTATCATCCCTGGAAGTTGGCTACCTCACAGGCTTAACGACGACACTACCGATATACGTATTATACTGTCAGACATATGAGTAAGGTTTTCGCTTATAACTTTCGAGGCCGGCTGGAGTGGACGAGCGGTTAAAGGCGCTACAGTCCGGAACCGCACGACCGCTACGGTCGCAGGTTCGAATCCTGCCTCGGGCATGGATGTGTGTGATGTCCTTAGGTTAGTTAGGTTTAAGTAGTTCTAAGTTCTAGAGGTCTTATGACCACAGCAGTTGAGTCCCGTAGTGCTCAGAGCCATTTGAGCCATTTAAGTTTCGACACGGTCGTTTCCAAACCAGAGCCCTTTGCTTTAAATTCATACATTTAGCCTTTTCCATCATCCCTGAAGGTTTGTAACATCATCACGAAATCACCCTGCAATGTTGACAATGAGACAGATATACTAGTTCGTTCTTGGGCAGGAAACGGTAACTGGTAAATCTTCAGTCTCGTCTTGAGTGCTATATGGTTTTGGATCAAATGCAGGTACTAACTGAGCAGTTCGATTCAGATTCATATAGCATTACTTAAGTAGAAACATACAACATACAATGGAAACGAGTGATCTTGTCTCGTTTCGTCTTTCATCGTTGTCATTCATACGGTAATTGTTTCACTAAGAGCTCACAAAATGCTAAGATAATTTCCTCACAGACTGTCCCTGTGTCTCCTTTCATGAACATAGCTACGTGCCACGAAAGGTAGGAGCCTCTCGACGGTTTCGCTGAATTCAGACCCTGAATTCAAGCTGAAGATACCTGTCGCTAATTTAAATTAGTCACGAAAACAGCATAATGGCCAACAAAACTATTTATAATGTGTTTTCTGTGGCGGCGATTTAGAGACTGATTTACAGTATGGCGGAGCTCACTCGCTTCGCTTGCGCCTGGTAAGGCATGAAGGATAAATCATGACAGCGAGCGGAGGCGTAACGGCCAAACCGCAAGGAGCGCTAGCCCGCCACAAATGGCGCATAAGCTGTCTGTAATGGGTCGGCCGACGATGCGCTAAATACCGCGGTCTGCGTCTCCGCCCGCGATTTCCGAATAAAATCCCATCTAGTTTGTACAACTGGAAATTTCTGCCTATCAAACATACCTGAGCGTCCTTCGAAGTGTTTCAACAAGATGAAGGTTCCGAACATTTTCCAGGTGATCGGAAACTGCGTAAAGAAATGTGCCGTGGTCTGACAAATCGGGTGCTTCATGCTTTATGCTCTGTAGGGTACGAAATTTGCTTTCTTGACAGGCAAAAAATATTCGTTGAACATTCTTAGTTTTCTCTCGTCTTGTTAAGTTTACTAAATGCCTGCGTTTACCGTTTTACGGCGTAATTTAGTCCTGAGCCACATGGCAAAACGAGGTAATTGTTACGTAAACGGTGGTGCTCTTCAGACTAATTTAGTGTCATGGCTGTAGTAAAGAGAGGAGGATGAAGGTTTGTTTCTTACTAGCGTTATCTCTCTTCGGAGAGGAAATGAAGAGTACCGTATGTTCGTAGGGAGTTAAGTCAAGAATTCAAGTATACTGTCGTTCAGATGCAGTTCACAACTCTCGCAGTTCAATGATATTTTTATCCATTTTTGGCTATTTTTATCTGTTTAGTAAAGAAAAATGAGTTATATATTCAGTTTCAAGAGCCTCTATCACAATAGAACCCACTTAATCGTGGAAAATAGCCAGAATGTCTTACGAATATTTGACTCTCTTTGGTTTTAGACGTCGGTGATGTTTGATTTATCTATTTCTAGACACACCTGGACCGAGAAATGAGGGTCTTACTAGAAGTAACTCGGCCCAGAAGTGAAGATACCGCTAACTTATTTATTTTGTTGGCAGCTTTCCATATGTGACGAGGTCGTATGGCTTCGACTAGGTATCATTCTACGTCAATGTCATCGCCCCTGGAAGTGTGAGCCCTTCGGTCGGCTCTTGCGTTTACCTGTGCAGTTGAAGCCGATCATAATGTGCTTTGTTGTTTTTTTGACTAGACAACTTGCCCGTGAAGCTATTCCGTGTTCTACAGTGTATACAACAGTCGAAAAAATCGATGTTGTTTTTGTTAACTGTAATGTCATCGCGTGTTTCCGTTAACTGTCACGGGAGGCCTCATGCAGTAATATCGTGGTTGGGTAGTAACTGGCGAGAAGGTTCGCCGCCTCTGTCGCAGAATCGTAACATAAAACTGATAAGTACTGTCTGAATAAAATAGTTTCGGGCATTGGGCCGCGTCATTTTAAAACTACACCACTATTAAAACGGACGTTTCGATTGTCTTTACAGCTGTTCTCTTCAGGCCAAATAATGCCCAAAAGTATTTTATTGAGATTGACACTGTTCGTGGGTGGCTTCGCAAATATATCAGTAGAATTACTAATTCACACAGGATAATTTTGGCGCGATGCGTAGACAGATAACATACACGACTGTAACAAACAATTCTGACGAGTGGAACATCAAGTGACAAATTGTAGTTGTGGATGAAGGATTGGTCATCATCAGTGGGCCAAGTCGTCGCGGGATAAATACGAAACAAAGGGAAGTAATTGATTTTCAAACGTCTAAATCTGTTGCAAATGCCCCATGTATCTCGTGATAGCAATATTAAACCGTAAAGTGCTTAGCAGACACTGTTTAACATCGTTGTCGCGAGATATATGGAACATTTAGACAAAACTAACAGATTAAGACATTTGAAAATCAAGTAATTCACTTTGTTTAGCATTTATTCCGCGACGACTGGCTCTGCTAATGATGGTCAATCCTTCATCCATAGGCCGGGCGGAGTGGCGGAGCGGTTCTATGTGCTACCGTCTGGAACCGCGTGACCGCTACTGTCGCAGGTTCGAATCCTGCTTCGAGCATGGATGTGTGTGATGTCCTTAGGTTAGTTAGGTTTAAGTAGTTCTAGGTTCTATGGGACTGATGACCTCAGAAGTTAAGTAACATAGTACTTCGAGCCATTTTTACACTCGTGTGTGTCATCTATCTATGCATAGCATAAAAGCTGTCCTGTGTGAATTAGTATTTCTGCTGATTCGTTTGTGAAGCCACCCACGGACAGCATCAGGTGCAATAAAATATTTTTGGGCATTAACTAACCTGAAGAGAACCGCTGAAAAGATGGTTGAAACGTCCGTTTTAATAATGGTTTAGTTTTAAAACGATGCGGCCTAATGCCCGAAACTATTTTATTCAGACAGTACTTCAACAGTTTTCTGTTACGATTCTGTAACAAGGGCTACGAACGTTCTCGCCAGTTACTGCCCAAACACGATATCATTGCACGAGGCCTTTCGTGACCATTAACGGAAACACGTGGTTACATCACAGTAAACAAAAACCACACTGATTTTTTCGACTGTCGTATACACTGTGGAAGACGGAATAGCTTGACGGCTTGACGGGCAAGTTTGACAAAAAACTAACTTCAAATCCGTACTTGCTGATCACAAGAAAACTAGAAACTACTAGAACCTGGGGACGAAATAGCCACGACCATTTTCCATGTATAAAAAGCTCTCATCCACTGGCCGCTCTCTTTTAGACCTCTACATCTTTATCCTCCCTTAAAATTCTTAAATAACGTGCATACCACCCTGCTTTACAGTTCCGTTTACGTTCCACCATCTATATTCTGTACCATTACATGAAAATCGCACACATCCTCAATAACCTAGAAACCGTTTACCTGTTCTAGATCTCTAGTAACTAGATCCCACTAGCCCATAGTACACCATGCGTGACGAAACTGATTTGCTGCCGCGTCAATATCAATGTACGTGTATTCCACCTCCCCTCCGGTTCCAAACACCTCGTATCTTCCCCCAGGATTATTTTGATCATCTGGATTTTCCAGAAAGTTAAAATGTTCCCGGGGATTATCTATACAATAACATGTAACCTACACACTGGTCTCATTCTAAATGAAGGTCCAAAGTCGTCCTTTCCTTCCTTACTGCAGACCTACTACTCATTTGTTTACACTTATTTCCAGTTTCTTCCCCCCTAAACATCATTTTTCAGGTCATACCCTTTCCGGTATCTTAAACTTCTAAAACACTTACGTGCGATTACCAAACATCCATATCGTAACCATCATTATCATATCCATGGGAAAGAAAAACACGTCAGTAATAGGACTTCACACAAATAACGATCACTATTTTGTGTTATTAAAATTGTTTCTATAGGCGTTCAAATCATCAATACTGTTTTATCGTTTCAAAACTGAATCTTTGATTCTTTCGTATCAAAATGTGCATAACTGAAGACTAGTAACCTGTCTCTGCCAGTACGACCTCAAAATGGGGAATATTACTAAAAAGTAAGAGAAAAAATACCAACGAGACAGTTAACCAACTCCTAACGGTGTATTTTAATCCATACGTTGTACCTATAGCTCAGGCTGTATTCGGAATCTTGTAATTTGAAAGAACAATATTTCATAGTGAAGTACTATATTTTTATCTAAATAACGTAAATATCTAGATCCACAAACAAACAAATCTCAAAAACAGCTATTAAGTGAAAGAAACGTTTGCATTTAACAGCTCTAACCCCTTTCGTTGCCTAAGTCATAGAGAGGATTTTTGAAGAAAAAGCTTAAAAAGTAATAAGTATACAAAGAGTGAAGCTTCTCAAGAATTCTTCCCCTGATGCAGTCGTACGTATCAGTAAAGTCAGACATCGCACCATTTTTCTTTGCGAGAACGAGGCACATGTCAAGTAACTATTAACTGAAAATTAATTCTTGTTTATAAATGCTTAGAAAGGATCAAAACTTCCTTCCAAAGATACTCATTATGGAGGATAACTTATCTAGCTTTCCGTTCTACTCTGCCGCTTAGTCAGGCGACTTAGGGAACATTTATTCAAGCAAGAGCGTTTGTAATACCGCGTGTGGTAAATCAGGATTCCCGGGCCGGGCGAGTGCAGCCACGACAAAGGCGCGCTGCCGTCGATCCGTGATATAATCTCTTAAAATGGCGGAGATGCGACAGCTGAGAGTGTCTGGAGACGCGCTCCTGTTTCTCAGGCGCTTTAGAATTGCAGGCCCGCTGTATAATCGTTCCATTCTGAGCGCGGGCCCGGGGGCGGCCGTGTCAGCTGGCTCGGAATTCCCGGCCGGGGACTCTTCCCAACAAAGCGAGCGGTCATTGTGTGATCCCGCAGATAAACATCTAGACAGCCGCATTCCGTGACAGACCCCCCATTACTTACCTCGACCATTTCTCGAACCTCACCGCCGCAAGGACCCAATACCCTCCCGGTCGAACGAGAAGCGGTGTCTGTCCTTCCACTTGGACCCCACAACACCACGATTTGCGCAGCGGACACTCTACTCTCGCCCACTGACACTGTATCTCTCGTGTATTCTGCCCACACATTATAACACGCAAATCTTTTACTGGTTTAAATACTTCGTTATACCGATGACTGAAAGTAAATGCTGTCTTGTCGAAACTAACGACATGAGAATATGGCAATGGTATCTCTTTACTGAGCCCAAAAATTGCAGCCAAAAACTATTTATCCGTAACTAAGTGGAAACAATTAGGGCTGTTGACCTGTCCTACTTAACAGGTAACCATTTCAAATTCTAACTCCCGAGTTTAATTTTAATATCCTTCGATATAAAGAAACTTCTGATTCTAGTAGATATCTATTAAAAAGATTTTTCCGTTTGTTATTTCCAAATATTGATGTATTAAAATTCATAACTTCTAGAGTTAGATGTGGCTCATTCACTGTGTTGTCAACACTGAGAACATCCCAGAGAGGAAACATATTATATTTCTGATAAAAATACTAATATCTCCATCCTACAAGAGGAACAAATGCTTAAATTTAAAATCCTGTGGGCATCGCCGAGTGAGGTGGTGCTGTGGTGGCACAGTGGATACGCATTCGGGAGTAAGAGGGTTCAAATCCTCGTATGAACATCCAGATTTAGGGTTTCCGTGATTTCCCTAAATAGTTCAAAAGATGGTTCCTCTGAAAATGGCACGGAGGTTTTTCTTTCCCATCCATTCATAATCCGAGCTTGTGTTGCATCTCTAACGAATGCGCTGCTGATGGACCGTTAAATTCTGATCTTCCTTCCTTTCTCCATTTTCCTGCAGACATTGGGTTATCAGCGCTGGAAATGAAATTCAACTAAACAAGGGTTCGACAAGATCTTTACCGAAATATACCATTTCCATTCTCGCCTGTGGTATCTACAGAAAATCAAAATCTCAAATGCGAGAAGAGAGGTTAAAACAGGGAGGGAATGGAGGAAGTAGGCACTGCAGGAAATGTATGGCAGGGGAGAAGGAGGGAGGATACCGTGTATTTTATATTAGAACACTTATTTTTTCCGATATCTTAAAATAAGATACTACATACTTATTCATAAACTCATTCCCATTTTTTATCTAGGAGTGCTTCTTTCCTCTACAACTTATCAAAATGATTCAAATGGTTCTGAGCACTATGGGACTTAACATCTGAGGTAATCAGTCCCCTAGAACTTAGAACTACTTAAACCTAACTAACCTAAGGACATCACACACATCCATGCCCGAGGCAGGATTCGAACCTGCGACCGTAGCGGTCGCGCGGTTGCGGACTGAAGCGCCTAGAACCGCTCGGCCACACCGGCCGGCTACAACTTATCACTTTGTTGTTATCACATGTATAATAAACGGACAGTTAAGTTAGATAACTAAGTCTCTTCAATGTATTCATTCTATCAAAGATCTCTCATATACTGTTTTTTTTTATTTTTGTTTGTTTTTTTTTGTTTTTTGTTTCAGGGATCTGGAGGTGGTAATATGGGCTGAAACTAGTTATGGTATCTTATAACTGACTTAACGGCAATGACGGTGAGTGAACTTTCTCAAAACATGAAAAGTGCTGAAAAACATGTGTCAACACAGTTTTATCTCGCCGACATGGAAGTAATTAGGGACGAAGCCCTGTTTTTCACCTGGACGAGAACTGGGAAGTAATCGACTGCGGTGCCGTCGAAGGAGCCATCATGACATTTGGCTCATATTGAGACAACACGCCCGGCCGGTGTGGCCAAGCGGTTAAAGGCGCTACAGTCTGGAACCGCGTGACCGCTACGATCGCAGGTTCGAATCCTGCCTCGGGCATGGATGTGTGTGATGTCCTTAGGTTAGTTAGGTTTAAGTAGTTCTAAGTTCTAGGGGACTGATGACCTTAGAAGTTGAGTCCCATAGTGCTCAGAGCCATTTGAACCATTTGAGACAACACGTAAATGCAGCTCTGGATGGCGTCCGGACAATGATCTTCTCTAATCTTATCCCAGCGACTTTACGCCAGCGGACGGCCAGGAACTCGGCAATTCAGAAGAGGTCAAGTTAGAGTCCATTAATCCGTTTACCTGAATGTCGCATCTGGTCCTTCAGGTAAAATGGCGCATACGCTAAGCATGTGCTCTGGACAACGTCATTTCACCTAGTGAAGACTTTTTGAGAAGCTCGAACAAGAAGAACCACTGTCAATGTCTTTAAACAGGAAATGATTATTTGTCGTCTAGGCATGTGGGAAACCAACGCAAGGGGCATCTTCCGTACAGGAGTTAGGCAGGAATTCTGTAACAAATGTAACAAAAAGAGAAAGTTGTAGGTGACACAAAGAGCGTCCTGCAAAATTGATTAATTTCGAGCTGCAGCAGTACAGCAATGTGGTCAGCATGTTGACCCATCGAGATGTTACATGCAAAAGGAACATCATTCACTATACAAGATTTAGTAAAGGTCCAGAATTGCCAAAATTAGCATATGAGGTACATTTGGCAGTCCATGATGACATTACAAACAATATAAAAATAAATTATTTTTGTGGAAAAGTGATGCTGACCAGGTTTTTTTTCTTTTTTTTTTTTAACTGAATTAAATCAATGCTGCTTGGGCGAAGAAGCCATAGGTTTGATTCATGACACCCACAGTTGTTCAAACCTTTTTGCCGTCTCCTGAGGAATAATAGTACTGCAGTTTTCGTTAGTGGTTTCGACTGTTTTCGACAGGAATATTCCAACAGAGGAACGAGTTTCGTATCGTAAACCTCCGTTATTAACTTGTTGTAACAAACTCCACAGTCGTGTTTTAATATTTTTATAGAGTGAAATGGTTGCAGATTTCAACTGTCATCCTGTTACCACTTTGGAATCGGTGTTGGACATTACTCACTCCAGAGTAAACTAATTTTACTGTGCAGAAGCTAAAAACACTGATTTAGGCAGAAAGAAAACAACTAAATATACGTAAAATTTGTAATGATTTTAAAAACTTAACTTATATAATTAGGTAGTTGGATTATAGATTATATTATTAGAAACTGGATTATATGTTATAATGAGATCTATGATTTCTACCAGGCGGTGGGTAATTCAGGCGTTAGGACTTGTAACAATTTGCAGGGAAACAGGATGCGAAAAAGGGAAGTCCTTCATTGGTGCATCTCTCTAACTTATTTTAAATATGAAGACGAAGGAGATGCGTTTTTTTGTTCTAGTGAGCACCCTGTTAGAAGATACATTAGTTGCACAGTTCAGTGAATTTCCCATGGAAAATTATATTGAGGAGGGAAGCATAACTTTCTGACTTTGTATGTGGACTGACAAGACCTCTGCGCGTTGAAGAACGCCGAGACTTATCACTGTCGTTTTAACGGTTCGATTCAGTCCACTGTAACATTTACATATTTGTGAGCAGCTTGAGAAGACCATAAACTCTCTCTTCAGGTGCGTTTACATGGGTCACATTTTACGACAATGTGTGACCACAATAGTACTGCCTTTAACAAATCTGCGTTGTGGCAGCGATATATGGCAATATAGCACTATGTACCATAATTTTTCTGGTGGTGATGGTTGTTGCAGTTATTTGCCGAGATGGGGCCGATGTATTGCCGATATTGTCCATATGGGGTGGAAAATATTTCGTATGGCCTGAAAGTGCCAGTCTACTATTACTGCTACATACATGCTTCGCAGTTAACTGTGAAGTGCTTTGTAGTGTCACCAACGATAATAGTGAGTATTACGTTCTCTTAAATTTCATTATATGTAAACATTGTAACTTAGGTGTCAGATTGTTTTTAGGTTTCGCTGTGACACAGACATGCAAGCGTTCAAAGGTCTTTGAGTTAACCGCTGTGCTCTTGGTAACATTGACGAGTGACTAACAGAATACTGTAATCGGAGCGTGGAATGTCAGATCCCTTAATCGAGCAGGTAGGTTAGAAAATTTAAAAAGGGAAATGGATAGGTTGAAGTTAGATATAGTGGGAATTAGTGAAGTTCGGTGGCAGGAGGAACAAGACTTTTGGTCAGGTGACTACAGGGTTATAAACACAAAATCAAATAGGGGTAATGCAGGAGTAGGTTTAATAATGAATAGGAAAATAGGAATGCGGGTAAGCTACTACAAACAGCATAGTGAACGCATTATTGTGGCCAAGATTGATACGAAGCCCACACCTACTACAGTAGTACAAGTTTATATGCCAACTAGCTCTGCAGATAACGAAGAAATTGAAGAAATGTATGATGAAATAAAAGAAATTATTCAGATTGTGAAGGGAGACGAAAATTTAATAGTCATGGGTGACTGGAATTCGAGTGTAGGAAAAGGGAGAGAAGGAAACATAGTAGGTGAATATGGATTGGGGGACAGAAATGAAAGAGGAAGCCGCCTGGTAGAATTTAGCACAGAGCACAACATAATCATAACTAACACTTGGTTTAAGAATCATGAAAGAAGGTTGTATACATGGAAGAACCCTGGAGATACTAAAAGGTATCAGATTGATTATATAATGGTAAGACAGAGATTTAGGAACCAGGTTTTAAATTGTAAGACATTTCCAGGGGCAAATGTGGACTCTGACCACAATCTATTGGTTATGACCTGTAGCTTAAAACTGAAGAAACTGCAAAAAGGTGGGAATTTAAGGAGATGGGACCTGGATAAACTAAAAGAACCAGAGGTTGTACAGAGATTCAGGGAGAGCATAAGGGAGCAATTGACAGGAATTGGGGAAATAAATACAGTAGAAGAAGAATGGGTAGCTTTGAGGGATGAAGTAGTGAAGGCAGCAGAGGATCAAGTAGGTAAAAAGACGAGGGCTAGTAGAAATCCTTGGGTAACAGAAGAAATATTGAATTTAATTGATGAAAGGAGAAAATATAAAAATGCAGTAAGTGAAACAGGCAAAAAGGAATACAAACGTCTCAAAAGTGAGATCGACAGGAAGTGCAAAATGGCTAAGCAGGGATGGCTAGAGGACAAATGTAAGGATGTAGAGGCCTATCTCACTAGGGGTAAGATAGATACCGCCTGCAGGAAAATTAAAGAGACCTTTGGAGATAAGAGAACGACTTGTATGAATATCAAGAGCTCAGATGGAAACCCAGTTGTAAGCAAAGAAGGGAAAGCAGAAAGGTGGAAGGAGTATATAGCGGGTCTATATAAGGGCGATGTACTTGAGGACAATATTATGGAAATGGAAGAGGATGTAGATGAAGATGAAATGGGAGATACGATACTGCGTGAAGAGTTTGACAGAGCACTGAAAGACCTGAGTCGAAACAAGGCCCCCGGAGTAGACAATATTCCATTGGAACTACTGACGGCCATGGGAGAGCCAGTCCTGACAAAACTCTACCATCTGGTGAGCAAGATGTATGAAACAGGCGAAATACCCTCAGACTTCAAGAAGAATATAATAATTCCAATCCCAAAGAAAGCAGGTGATGACAGATGTGAAAATTACCGAACTATCAGTTTAATAAGTCACAGCTGCAAAATACTAACACGAATTCTTTACAGACGAATGGAAAAACTAGTAGAAGCCAACCTGGGGGAAGATCAGTTTGGATTCCGTAGAAACACTGGAACACGTGAGGCAATACTGACCTTACGACTTATTTTAGAAGAAAGATTGAGGAAAGGCAAGCCTACGTTTCTGGCATTTGTGGACTTAGAGAAGGCTTTTGACAATGTTGACTGGAATACTCTCTTTCAAATTCTAAAGGTGGCAGGGGTAAAATACAGGGAGCGAAAGGCTATTTACAATTTATACAGAAACCAGATGGCAGTTATAAGAGTCGAGGGACATGAAAGGGAAGCAGTGGTTGGGAAGGGAGTAAGACAGGGTTGTAGCCTCTCCCCGATGTTGTTCAATCTGTATATTGAGCAAGCAGTAAAAGAAACAAAAGAAAAATTCGGAGTAGGTATTAAAATTCATGGAGAAGAAATAAAAACTTTGAGGTTCGCCGATGACATTGTAATTCTGTCAGAGACAGCAAAGGACTTGGAAGAGCAGTTGAATGGAATGGACAGTGTCTTGAAAGGAGGATATAAGATGAACATCAACAAAACCAAAACAAGGATAATGGAATGTAGTCTAATTAAGTCGGGTGATGCTGAGTGAATTAGATTAGGAAATGAGGCACTTAAAGTAGTAAAGGAGTTTTGCTATTTGGGGATCAAAATAACTGATGATGGTCGAAGTAGAGAGGATATAAAATGTAGACTGGCAATGGCAAGGAAAGCGTTTCTGAAGAAGAGAAATTTGTTAACATCCAGTATTGATTTAAGTGTCAGGAAGTCATTTCTGAAAGTATTCGTATGGAGTGTAGCCATGTATGGAAGTGAAACATGGACGATAAATAGTTTGGACAAGAAGAGAATAGAAGCTTTCGAAATGTGGTGCTACAGAAGAATGCTGAAGATTAGATGGGTAGATCACATAACTAATGAGGAAGTATTGAATAGGATTGGGGAGAAGAGAAGTTTGTGGCACAACTTGACCAGAAGAAGGGATCGGTTGGTAGGACATGTTCTGAGGCATCAAGGGATCACCAATTTAGTATTGGAGGGCAGCGTGGAGGGTAAAAATCGTAGAGGGAGACCAAGAGATGAATACACTAAGCAGATTCAGAAGGATGTAGGTTGCAGTAGGTACTGGGAGATGAAAAAGCTTGCACAGGATAGAGTAGCATGGAGAGCTGCATCAAACCAGTCTCAGGACTGAAGACCACAACAACAACATGGCAGATGATTGGCTTATTCACCAAACAGAACTCTGTGACAGTATTAAACAGCACCAGTAGTTACGAACGTTATACCATGATATGTATAGTGAAGAGTATTATATGTTTATTTACACAATAAAGTAACAAGTGGAAATGTGTAAGATCTCTGGCCTCAACTGAACTTACAGAGTGATGTCAAGTGAGTTTATCCATTCCATTGTTGTTTCAGAGGCATTGATAATATCCTTCCAGTGTCCACTGAAACATATCTTGGAACATTCCTTTACAATGTGATCAATGGTCTGCTCTGAAGCTTCACAGCCATTCAGTGGAGCAACTGATAGTCCCCATTCTTACATGAAGGACATTGTTCTTCCGTGTCCACATCGGATTCTCTTCAGCAGATACCACGTTCTTTTAGGCAGTTGTATGCCTGATACACATGAGGGGTCTTCGAGGCCATGACGCTGTATGCCGCTGTTGTTTACCATGTCTCCTTGAGTCCTTGCACATTTCTTCACTTGAGTGGTTGGATCTCACGACCATAATGGTTTCCTTAACTTGAGGGGCATGTTGGGTGGGCTAAGCACAATTTCCTGGACAATGTTTATCGATGTTTATCAATCACTGTTTGCTGCTTGCCTATTTTGACTCTGGCTGCTAACATAAAACTTGTAAGGCACATAATTCTACTTGGGCGATACAGATAGATTTCCAAGACACGTATATTAGCGTACAAACTAATTCAAAATAATAATTTTTGTGGGGTGCCTTTAAATTAAGTAAATCACAGATTTGGACAACTGGTGCCTCATAATCTCTGTAGTGACGTGATACAGTTTTACTATGGCTTCACAGCACAAAAATTAATTCGCAGCTGCGGAGATCACCAGACGTGCCACGAACAGCAGCACTTTTGTTTACACGCTGCACATAATTTACTTTTTGTTGTCACATGTCTTTGTGAGGAAGTGAATTGCATCTGTGTATTTTATTGTGTTGGCTATTCTAGGTTATGCGTAAGTTGTATTACATTTGCGTTGTCTGAGATGACTGTGGAGCGTAGTAGAGAACAGAAGTAGCCTAGCAGCAGCACTTAGACTCCCTCCAGCGACAGTTTGACTTAGTGTTATATCCTTTGTGGTATAGATGAATATTGATTGAAGACAGATGAGGACTGTGCCTGCTGCGTACAGTTCACGCAGAAACGGCTGGTAGGATAGCGGAGTATGTGTAGCGTCCACACATGGGCTTTTTAGGAGAGACATGTCCCTCTTCAGGCCCGATTACATATGTTCTGATCTCAGATAGGAAAAAATACTATCCCCTTTAATTAAGATACGTAATACTCCTAATGGCATATCGTAGAGAGAAACGTTAATATACATGGACGTGCTGAAAATAATGCCCTCGATTTTTTACAGTGAAAACTCAACGCTTTTCCATTAAAACAAATGTTAATAACCTTCTACAAATTTGTTCTTCGTCTCTATATATTTATTTCCCAACTTTGTTTCCCGGAGACGAGCAACTTTCTCCCAACGAGAGACCAGTTTGTAGATACAGTCATCGTAGAATGTTCTACATTACTGATGGAGCCACAACCTCACTTACGCTTGAACCGCTTGAACACTATCAAAGTGAAGTCCTCGAAGGTGTTCTTTAAGATTTGGAAAGAGATGAAAATCGGATGGGGCCAAATCGGCACTGTTTGGAGCATGATCGATGACAGTGAACCTAAGGCGTCGAATTTTTGCAGATTACGCATCATTCGAGTGTGATCAGGCATTGTCCTGTTCAAGGAGAGGGTGCTCCATGTGTGGACGAACTCTTCGAATCCGAGACTCGATTACAGCACGCTGTTTCTCATGCACCGACATAGTTACGTTACACATCGCCATGTTACGTGCTACATATCAGAGCCCTCCAACGGCAAAGGACTAAGGATATGTATTCATGAAGAGTAAAGGTGTAGAATGTTAATAACGTTTGTTTTTTCAGAGTGTTTAAAAGTTTTCACTCGAAAAATTAGGAGGAATTAGTTTTCAGCACACCCTTGTGGCATTAGTAAGCGGCAGAAGTGTTTATAGAAAGGTAGCAGAATTAGTGTCGCTTATAAAAGGTAATAATCCCACATGGTACTGGCGACAGGACGGTGACTGAAATCATATGTTAACAGCAATGAAATTCTAAATTCCTACAGGAATGTATATCGCAATGACAGACTGAATACCAGTAATAGAGACGCGTTTACAGCATAAGAATACGATAATATTTTGTGAGGTTAGTATAGACTCCGAATGCGAAAGTATGTGGCTGACGGTAAGTGTTACAAGTGGATCAGACATTCTCATAGATTGCTTTTACCGATCCCATGCTTATGAGCACTAGTGGCGCAATATTTGAGGGAAAGCTTAGAGAAGATCTCACCTAAATTGTATAGGCATGTCATAGTATTAGGAAGAAACTACAAATGATCAGCTACTGACAAAGTCACATGTTATTTAGGCGGGTAGTAGGGATATTGAATGACGTAAAGTTGTTCTGATTACCTTACCAAATATTATCGTAAGCAGCTAATCTGAGAACGGACTGGTGAAAAAGAAATACTGGAAATACAAATTTGGACGACCGTACTTGGATCACTGGTCCTTCCGAAAACTAATCTGTGTGTGTGCTGAACAACTGACCACGTCACTAAGTTCGGGAGGATGGGGATTTAGGCTTCGCTCCTTCACAGTCCATCGCAAGCGCATTAACCACTGTATCATCTCGCTAGGTGTAACATCAAATATTTTACTGGCCAAACGAGTTGCAACACCAAGAAATATAATAAAAAAGAAAACACTGTTTATTGTATGCAGTATATATAGCATGGCTGTAAGAATATATGATTAAATTTGTATGTGATTTGAGCTGAGCAGGTTGCGAAACTTAGTACACAGTGCTAAAACATGTGACAGCAACCATAGCTATAAACTGGATGGGCATCAAGTCCAGCTGAGCTTGGATGACAGATAAGGGTACGAGGGTACGACATTCCATGCTGTTTCAACTATGTGCCATAGTTCATCAATCGTAGTGGATGGTGAGTGGTGGCATGTTATTCTCACAGCAACCAATGACCAAATATTTTCAAAATATGTAAAAAGAAAGGAAAGTCGCATGGTATTATTGACTGGTAGACCACCAAGGGCAGATTCTGCCGCCCATCTGGTAAGGTTCTTTGGTCATTCGTGCACAGTGGCACCTTTCCTTCGCGAAGAGTCAGAGCTGTGTGTCGAACTGTATAAGTGTAGGCGACTGTAATGGTTTGCGTAGTGTGGTGTTACGTTTATGTTAGATGATTATAAGGAAAAGCAGGTGATGAAACCCAATGCTGGCACATAGCCTACTCCTCTTGAATAGAATTAAGGTTGCCGCAGAGATTAACGTTCCCATCGCACGAACGGATTACAATCAACAGTACGAAATGCCCTCACTTCATGGCAGAGTGAAAAGAGGTTTGGAATACATCCAGCAGATTGCCGCAAAGCCTGTTTATCAGAAAAATTTACACCAGTACCCTTCCTCCCCTTTGCCGTAAAGGCAAAGGGAAAACAAACAGCAGCACTTCACTTACATAGCCAGTTACCCAGCCAAGTGCTGGCCACGACCTACATTGCTTTACTTCAGTGATTTGATAAGAATAGGTACATTTAACGGGGTGAGACAGCTGACTTCAAAATTGATGAGAGATGTAGAGAACATGCAGGCCATGGTAATAGTCAAACAATATATGTATTTATGTAGATCGGGACAATACGGGCAACACGGTCTTGCATTATTTTGTTGACAAATAATGTCACGGGGACCTTCTAGGCACGGCGCAGTCACCAGGCTTAACACATCAGAAATGTTACGGCTCACGTCCAAATTACTAGTTACACGAACCTGAAATGATCATGGTGTGTACCCAATGGTACTCTTTACTATCACACCGGCTGCAGACCCAAATGAGTTTGACTAACACAATCAGGCAATGTTGGTTGTCCTCAGAGCATTCATAAACAGTTACGTCCATGTTGTTGTTGTCCACAGAACTGAGACTCATTTAAAAATAGTCGGAATTGTGCCATTCCTATATCCAGTGTTGTAGGACGCCCGACTGTTGGAGGGCCTCACTTTGGTACTGTGTCAAGTCAAACTGCAACGATCGTCGTCTTCCTGACAGTCCATAGAGCTCCAGATGTCATCGTACTATCTTAATGCCTCTCTGGCGCTAGTCCCTCCAGAGCCGATCGACTGCCAATTCGCTTGTCAGTCGACAGATCCCGAACGCGAGCAACACCGTGGATCGATAAGCAGCAGTCTCGATAGGCCATGATGCTACCGCTGCTGGCTGTTATATGTTCGTCCTCCTCACACGAGCCATAACACAGTCTTCTCACAAACGACATGTTATAACGTGATCTCTGAATGAGAAACCCGCTATGTAATCTTTTCATGTACACACGACCTCAGTAAAAAAGTATTCCATATTCTGAGGGTTGGTAATATTGAACAAAGTAAGACAAAAATCTCCATGTAACATGGGCGCTAAAATGCTTACCTCATGAGCTTTGAGCACTTGTCAATCTTTCCTACTATGAAACATCTCTTCTTCTGCAAGTTCTTCGCTATTACGAGCGACCTACAAAATGCAGTAAATAAATGAAGGACGTCGTTATTATTCATGGGTGCAACACGCAGTTAACATCTGTTAGTGTAAACAGTATTCACAGTTCTCGTAAGCGCATCATTTACATTCATTCATTCCACAGGAGCGAAGTTGTGCTTCGATAAGTCTGTGAAAGCCGGCCGTGGTGGCCGAGAGGTTCTAGGCGCTTCAGTCTGGAACCACGCGGCTGCTTCGGTCGCAGGTTCGAATCCTGCCACGGGCATAGATGTGTGTGGTGTCCTTAAGTTAGTTAGTTTTAAGCAGTTCTACGTCTAGGGGACTGATGACCTCAGATGTTCAGTGCTTGCAGCAGAACAAATGCGTTTCACAGTGACGAAGGTGGACAAGTGCTCATAGCTCTTAAGGTGTACATTTTACAGCCCATGTGCTCATATATTTCTTGATTTGGTCCACAGTAGCAACTCTGAGAGTATTGAATACCTTTCTTAACACATTTTACAGAATGCTAATGGCCTTATTGCTACTTGCTTTGCACTCTTTGACTGGCTCTGAGCACTATGGGACTTAACTTCTGAGGTCATCAGTCCCCTAGGACTTAGAACTACTTAAACCTAACTAAACTAAGGACATCACACACGCCCATGCCCGAGGCAGGATTCGAACCTGCGACCGTAGCGGTCGTGCGGTTCCAGACTGTAGCGCCTAGAACCGCTCGGCCACCACGGACGGCCTTTGCACGCTTTCGCTGAAATGCGTATCATCTGCATATCGAAGCATGTAGTACACGTCACGACAGATTGGCGTTTGTTGTATGCCGCCTCAATGGTTGTGTCAGTGTAATGGGCAGTAGTGTGTTATTGGAGTTATTGGTGAAGATGCTGTCCGCCTCTTGTGTCTTATGTTTTTTCGAAGCGTTGGTCGGATTCTCTCCAACGCAAAGAATCATACTGATGCTCTGAAACATAATTTGTTGAAAGAGTCGCGTTACCTACGATCTGAAACTACACTCCTGGAAATTGAAATAAGAACACCGTGAATTCATTGTCCCAGGAAGGGGAAACTTTATTGACACATTCCTGGGGTCAGATACATCACATGATCACACTGACAGAACCACAGGCACGTAGACACAGGCAACAGAGCATGCACAATGTCGGCACTAGTACAGTGTATATCCACCTTTCGCAGCAATGCAGGCTGCTATTCTCCCATGGAGACGATCGTAGAGATGATGGATGTAGTCCTGTGGAACGGCTTGCCATGCCATTTCCACCTGGCGCCTCAGTTGGACCAGCGTTCGTGCTGGACGTGCAGACCGCGTGAGACGACGCTTCATCCAGTCCCAAACATGCTCAATGGGGGACAGATCCGGAGATCTTGCTGGCCAGGGTAGTTGACTAACACCTTCTAGAGCACGTTGGGTGGCACGGGATACATGCGGAAGTGCATTGTCCTGTTGGAACAGCAAGTTCCCTTGCCGGTCTAGGAATGGTAGAACGATGGGTTCGATGACGGTTTGGATGTACCGTGCACTATTCAGTGTCCCCTCGACGATCACCAGTGGTGTACGGCCAGTGTAGGAGATCGCTCCCCACACCATGATGCCGGGTGTTGGCCCTGCGTGCCTCGTCGTATGCAGTCCTGATTGTGGCGCTCACCTGCACGGCGCCAAACACGCATACGACCATCATTGGCACCAAGGCAGAAGCGACTCTCATCGCTGAAGACGACACGTCTCCATTCGTCCCTCCATTCACGCCTGTCGCGACACCACTGGAGGCGGGCTGCACGATGTTGGGGCGTGAGCGGAAGACGGCCTAACGGTGTGCGGGACCGTAGCCCAGCTTCATGGAGACGGTTGCGAATGGTCCTCGCCGATACCCCAGGAGCAACAGTGTCCCTAATTTGCTGGGAAGTGGCGGTGCGGTCCCCTACGGCACTGCGTAGGATCCTACGGTCTTGGCGTGCATCCGTGCGTCGCTGCGGTCCGGTCCCAGGTCGACGGGCACGTGCACCTTCCGCCGACCACTGGCGACAACATCGATGTACTGTGGAGACCTCACGCACCACGTGTTGAGCAATTCGGCGGTACGTCCACCCGGCCTCCCGCATGCCCACTATACGCCCTCGCTCAAAGTCCGTCAACTGCACATACGGTTCACGTCCACGCTGTCGCGGCATGCTACCAGTGTTAAAGACTGCGATGGAGCTCCGTATGCCACGGCAAACTGGCTGACACTGACGGCGGCGGTGCACAAATGCTGCGCAGCTAGCGCCATTCGACGGCCAACACCGCGGTTCCTGGTGTGTCCGCTGTGCCGTGCGTGTGATCATTGCTTGTACAGCCCTGTCGCAGTGTCCGGAGCAAGTATGGTGGGTCTGACACACCGGTGTCAATGTGTTCTTTTTTCCATTTCCAGGAGTGTATATTTAAGATGCTATCTACCAAATTTGGTTGCGTTTGTTGTGACGTTTGCTGCGCGTAGTGGCCGTGTGGTTTGAGGCGTCATGTCACGGACTGCGCGGCCCCTCCCGCCAGAGGTTCGAGTCCTCCCTCGGGCATGGGTGTGTGTGTTCTTCTAAGCATAAGTTAGTTTAAGTAGTGTGTAAGTCTAGGGGACGATGACCTTAGAACTTTGGTCCCTTAGAAATTCACACACATTTGAACATTTTGTTATGACGTTCGTAGTGTTCGTATAGAACTGTACATTAATAACGACCTGCTTTTGAGCCATGTGACAGACTAAAACTAATCCGTCTTGTAGCGCACTAGTACTTCCACAAATACATCCACAATTAGGCTGCGCAGTGTCGAATTCTACCATTTGACTCCAGCGTGGAAATTATCTATGTTGTAGCCAGGATATCGTTTCTGTGAAATTCTGCTGTGTGAGTGAGCAACCCTTAATACACGGGCAGTATTCTCCGGAGCTGCCCGAGTGGAAGACGCTGCACGCCTTCTGTATACTGCTAGACTCTTCCTGTATGCATGAGAATCAGCCGCATCGATCTGAGAGTTTCGTTGCTTAGTGCGCCAGCTGCGGCGGAAGCAGGACATTGTCTGTGTCGCCGATCCGGCCATACAGAGATGCCATCTACCATACACGACTACGGCTCCGTACCATTTCTTCTGCGCAGATACAGAGCAGTAGAAAAGATTCCACTGGTAGATGTCATCTACATTATAAAATATTGAATATGGAGTACCACAAGTTTAAAAGGTTTCTCTGTTTCTCTCTACTACGAACCTGTGTCGTTACCACCGTGTGACTAATGAAAGCTGTGTTCCTAATAATCTGTACTGTATGCTTTATATATTGATTTTTATGAAACTGAAAATGGCAAATAGGAGAGTTAGTTATTAATAAAAAATCGACGCTAAAATCATTAGTACGGTGGACTGCCTAGAACTGCACAAAGAATCTGTCCTATTCGGCTGAAGGAACAATCCTAGCATTGACCTAAAATGATTCAGGAAGCCCAAGATAAACCTAAATCTACCTAACCGGAAGGGGATTTGAAAGACACTCCATCTGAATAAGAGTCGAAACATCCAGTTTTTCTAACCAGCAGAATGAAAGGACAATTGAAGACGTCACTCTCTTTCTTCTGTTAAAGTTATTTATTAGTTCAATAACGGCATCTGGGAATCTAAGTCATATGTATATATACGCCTACTTTTCCACTGTTTTCTATCAGCGCTATTCGAATTTCTCTATAGTATACATGAATTTGTTTCGTAGATAGCGTGCAAATGTGGCACTCAGAGTATGAACATCAGAAAGAAAGTGACTTCGTTCAGCCTAAGGAGTTTAGGAGTTTAGATATGTTTATTTACGGAATATGCTGTCTCATCTCCTTTACTCTTTTTTTCTCACATGCCGCTAGGCATAATTTCGACGCGTTGCTGGCATTGTTGGATGGATGTACTTTTCCTTTTCGGACTTTATTATTACAGTGACAGACTACGTCAATTAGCCTATATTATCATAAGTGTATCTCTGCCTTATTTGAGAGCTAGCACTGAGTGATACAAAGGTCCTGTAAAGTAGCATCTGAGGCCAACGTATCTGTGTTGCTATGTACCTAGGTTGAGATATTCTGGGTGTGGAAGCACTTTCCTCAAATCGCCCTCCGCTGGCCGCGGTGGCCGAGTGGTTCTAGGCGCTTCAGTCCGGAACCGCGCGCTTGCTGCGGCCGCAGGTTCGAATCCTGCCTCGGGCATGGATGTGTGTGATGTCCTTAGGTTAGATAGGTTTAAGTAGTTCTCAGTTCTAGGGGACTTATGACCTCAGTAGTTAAGTCCCATAGTGTTCAGAGCTATTTTTGAAATCGCCCTCAGTGCAGTAACTCAGTCGGTTACAAGGAGACCTAAAATATAAAGTACAGTCCTATTGAATTGTAACTCACATTAGCGATCAGTTTTGTACTGTATCTACAGCCTAAGGTAATAAAGACACTGCACTGTATACAGACACATATCCTCATCTGGATATGGAACCCAGGTATGGTGATGTAATGCTAAACAGCGTCTCTTACAGCCGTCGTTGTGGTATTTTAGCACCATCATCCTCATAATTAGTAGTGTGACAGTCCCTGCCGAAGACGTTGCAATACAGAATAAAGGCTTCCTCCAATTTTCTCCATGACTTACGATCTTCCGTCAATAACATACATATTTTCATTCTATGTCAACCCATCGTCCACGTTTCTGTAAGGCTCTTTATCACGTATTAGAATTCAGGCATTATCCTGATTTCATGTACAGCTCCATTTAATTTTCGTTACAGCCATAATTATGTTAGCAACTCTATTCTCCTCCATGATCAATTTATTTGTTTTCCTGCCTCTCCTATTAATTTCCGTAAGCATTTCTCCAATGTCAACAAGCAACTCTCAGGTTTTGGAAGGATTTCACATTAAAGCTTCATGTATCATTTCGTTAGGACTGGTAACAAGCGCTGATTGTCAGCTTCCCGTTTCATGCGCACTGAAAGCTTCGTTTTTAAAATGCTAATTGGTTTATCTAATGAACTCTAGGCAAACTTTGCTCAGTCGTATTTCGGAGCGAAAGTTCACGCTTCAGGGCCCCATACACTGCCCGACAAAAAACAAAAAGGGTCTCTCTCAAAGGCATGGACGACTGTTAATGCAACTTCGTACACGTACACACCATCGGTGGATACATAAATGATTAGACTGGCAATTCTCTGCGACAGTTACAACGACCAGCAGATTGTATTAGTGTTGTTCGTGTTTAGTATTCTTACCAGACTCGCCAGTGTATGTAACGCGCATAACATCATTAGACGTTCGCCAATCACTGTAAAGAACGCGGCGATGTCGCGAAATCGTGTAAGGCAGCGGACAGAGTTTGAAAGGGTCCTCACTGTGGGTCTCCATTTGACTCACTGGTCGAATAGCGCACTATCCAAATTTGCGAAGCATTTGGGTGCGGAAGTTGTGCTATGTTGGACTGTATGGAAACGTGAGACCAGGCTTACTCGTCAACCTCAAGTCGTCAACTCCATCCCAGTGCCATTACCGAGATATCAACGACCAGTTATAACAACTGTAGGCCAACTTGACATACAACGGCTTTGTGACACTGTTATTAACCGAATCAGTGCAGGGATAGGGCCCGAGGAGGGGGGGGGGGGGGGTGGTTCTCAACGTCATACTGGTAAGTATGCCAAGTTATTTGTAAATTTGGTACGATTTTGTCATCACTGAAATAACATCACATACTCTTTCAGCCCAAAAAGCTTAACTTCGTTTCCTCCGCCGGATCTGGGTGCTTCACTTTTTTGTTGGGCAAAAAATGGTTCAAATGTCTCTGAGCACTATGAGACTAAACATCTGAGATAATCAGTCCCCTAGAACTTAGAACTACTTAAACCTAAGGACATCACACACATCCATGCCCAAGGCAGGATTCGAACCTGCGACCGTGGTGGTCGCGCGGTTCCAGACTTTTGTCGGGCAGTTTATACTAATTAGACCTGCCAATCGTGGCCTTGTGAAGCCGTCGTGTCTGTCTTACAACATCCTGCTTCAATGATTACAAAGTTAGGTCCGTAACTGTATATGTAGTAATAGGTTTTCATGGCACCTATCCGAATTTCAGGGCGATAGTTCCATTTTAATGGGGTAAAGATTTTTTCATCGAATCACTTCATCTTGGCGTCTTGAACATGCGACTCACTCTTTCATTAAAGTATTTTTACTCCTCGTCCGCAACTGATTTCCCTTCCGAAGTTTCATTTTAGCTCACAAACAAAATACGAACTTTTGCTGATAAACGGTATACAATGTGTGTCAACAGCATTCGGACAGATACGAGGGGGTACTCAAAAGAAACCGAACTAATTTTTTGGTGGGCAGAGATTTTGTAGTACCACGAAAAGCCGTTAATAGCGCATAGAATGAACATTCCAGAGTCTGTGAGCCCAGTGCCGTCGCTGAATGTCAGCACCCATTTCGGCAGAATTTATAGTGACAACCGTTTTGTGTGACTGTCGTTTTTGCAATGACTGATTTTCGGGAACAGCGTGCGACAGTGAAATTGTGCTTTCAGCTCGGAAAAGAATAGAAACTCATGAAATGTTAAAAACTGCGTACAAGGACAATGCTATGGGGAAAGCTCAAGTATTGTCCTGTTTCAAAAATGGTGAAAAGTCAGTTGATGACTAACCTCATTCTGATTGTCCTTCCACGGCCCGAACACATGAAAATGTTAAAAACATTTGTGCAGTCATCAAGGAAGATAGACGAGAGATCATTTAAGAAATTGTGGAGCTGTCGGGAGTGATTTGGAGTTCAGTGCAATGAATTGTGACATAATATTTGGGAATGGAAAGGGTGGCTGCCGAATTCGTAACACAACTGCTGACTGCTGAACAAAAACAGGATTGCGTAGAAGTGTGATGCACTTTGAAAGAAGAGTCCCGAAATGATCCAAACTTTTTCTCAAAAATTGTCGTAGGTCACGAAACTTGGTGATATGCTTACGATCCTGAATCAAAGCAACAATCAAGCTAGTGGAAGACTTCAAGTTCGTCTCGTCCCAAGAAAGTTCTTCAGGTGAAATCAAACGTTAAGAATTATTGATTTGTTTTTTCGATGTGAGACGAGTCGTCCTTTTAGTGTTTGTTCTGCAGTGTCACGCAGTTAATTAGGCATTCTGCTTGGCAGTTTTGAAAAGATTGCGCAACTGTGTGTGGTGGAAGCTGTCTAATTTTTGGCAATCGGGTGATAGGTTTTTCCATCATGACAATGCCCTTGTTCGTTTATGCCTGTCTGTACGAGGGTACTTGACCAACAATGATATGTCGCCTTTTTCTCACCCTCAGTACTCAGCCGACCTTTTAGTTTACTAGAATGAAAAGAGAGATGAAAGGAAAGCGCTTTGATGGTGTTGCTGAGTCGAAGAGGAAACGATGGAGGCACTGTCAAGCTTCACAAAAGATGAATTTAAACAACATTTTGAAAAATGGAATAAAAGATTGGACAAGTGTGTTAGCGCAAGTTGGGAGTACTTTGGAGGGGATTGGAGGTTTGTGCTTAAAATGTGAGTAAATAAGTTTAAATAAAGTTTAATTTCTTTTGTGTATCCCCTCGTAGATACTTCGACGCTAGAGCTTCTTTATAAAATGAAGCATTCTACTGAAAAGAATGCAGATTGCGCGTTTTATAAGCTGTAATATTTAGTTCCCATGTGAAAGAGAAATAAATAAACACTTACATGTACTTCGCCAGTTACATTCAGTTCTAATGAGTAGCCATTTTTGGCACGCAGCAAGTATTCTGACATCTGCCAAGAAGTCTTCGGAACTCAATTTTTCCGCTTTTCATGGTACACGCGGCGAATTTCTGGTGCTACCCTGGATCGAACATTGCTTGGAATTCACAAAATATATTCTAACACAAAACCGTTTTCACGTTGAAATTTGTGCTGGCTTATAACATTTGGTCAATATTAACTTGCAGGGGAAGGCTGTGACATGACCTTCACTACTGTAGAAGCATGTTGAAGATTAAATGGGTAGTTCGTGTAGCTAACGAGGAAGTACCTCATAGAACGGGGGAGAAAATAAATATGTGACACAACTTGACTAAAAGAAAGGATTGGCTGGTAGGACACATGCTCAGACATACAGAAATCATAAACTTAGTAATGGAGAGAGGTGTGCGGATAAAAATGAGAGAGGAAGCCAAGAGAGAAATGCAGCAAGCAGATTCAAATGGATGAAGGTTGCAATAGTTACTCAGAGATGAAGAGTTTCGGATAGAATAGAGTAACGTGGAGAACTGCATCAGAGCACTCTTCAGGCTGAAGACAACAAAAACAACAACAACAACAACAACATGACCTTTAGTAGCAACATCAGACATTATAAAACTACAAACTGAGCGTATATTGATTCAAACTGTGCATCGTAGTCAACAATTTTCTATTTCTACTGCTTGAAAGGAATTCTTTTCTATCGCCATTCATTGTTTCAACCGGTTTCGGTGTGTACATTACTGAAATATTGCCACATTCTTCCCGAAGTACCTTCTTTGATGCACCTTTACTTATCACATGATGGTGCATAATATAAAATTCTAAGATATTCTACAAAATTTCAGTCGGATTTCAGAAAGGAGGCTGTGCAGTGCTTTCAAATGGTTCAAATGGCTCTGAGTACTATGCGACTCAACTTCTGAGGTCATCAGTCGCCTAGAACTTAGAACTAATTAAACCTAACTAACCTAAGGACATCACACACATCCATGCCCGAGGCAGGATTCGAACCTGCAACCGTAGCGGTCACGCGGTTCCAGACTGAAGCGCCTTTAACCGCACGGCCACACCGGCCGGCCAGTGCTTTCAGGTGCACAGAAATTACATCATAGTTTTCAGATTAGTCTGTTTACGAGCACCAAAGACCGGCAGGAGATCTGATTGAGTGTGTGCCCTTTATTTCTTCAAAGTAACGCAAGTTCTTGATTAGACGGAACTTGCGAACCCGAAAATAGCCACAAAAAACGCACGCACACACACACACAGACACACACACACACACACACACACACACACACACACACACACACACACACACATACACACACACACATGTACACCTTCATGATTTTCGGTTGGAAGTAGATGTCGCGATGTCTGCTCCGAATTCGTCACGAAAAGGTCTGAAGCTACTTTCAGTATCAAAACGAGCCCTATTCTAGAAAATGTCAACGGAATTTCGACATTTAGTGCCGGCTATCGGTGATTCTTCAAACTGTCCACAAAGCCCTGCTTCGTTTCTTGTTATCCACTCAGAATAGACTACCAAACGGTTCATTTCGCACTGTATTACTTGTAACTTTACAGTATATTCCTTTTGAATAATTCGGCATCTACTATGGGAACAGCAAAATTAGTCACGTTTGTGGCGTGCTTCCGCATAATTCTCTTGTCTCTGTTAGGGGGAAAGAGGCTACCACTTTTTGTATTGTTTAAATAGCTGAAAAACACTAAGCTTAGATCGCATATTCTTTCATAAGATTCGCCACAAATTTGAAGTGTTTTTGTATTTTATCTGCATTCATAAGAAAAACAGGTCATTGCTATTTGATAGGCTTTTTCGTCGAATTCTTACTATCGGTAACTTAGCGTTGTGATCTTTTCCATAGACACCACTCTTCACGCTGTCGATCGATATGTCAGCGTGTTTGGTGCAGCTCTCAACATATGTGTAATCAACATCTTTTGATTCCCCACTACGCACACTCCGTCCAAACGTTTTTGTATTAGTTCCACGCTGGCCCATAACAGTATGACAAACACGTGAACAGCAGCATTAGTTTGAAATTTTTCTTTCAATGTGTAGCGTTAAGACTCTCCACGTTTGTTTTGTTGTTACAAACTGACGAAACAAATTACAGGTGAGTTTCTGGAAGGTGTGAAAACCATCTGAATACATCAAACAGGACCCGAACGAAGAAAAATATCACTCAAATTTAAGTTTAAAATTTCCTATACAGTAACGATGGGAAAAAATCTCTGGAGAAGCAATGATTTTTGAGAAAAAAAATCAAATGTTTCTCGTTCTTTTACAGATGTATTTGCAGGACATAAAATGTTCAGCAATAATCCGTCCCGCTGAGTTCAAGCTTTCAAGGTAACCAATCACATCTAAAGTAGACACACGTAATATTGTTTTTCAACGTTTTAACTAATATTACCGACCAATAGTAAAACCTATACGACTATTTCAGAGAAGGAAAGAGCACAGACAACGAAACAGTTCCAGGCAGCAAACAGAAGGAAAAACATTTGCCCACATGGCGAATGCTGAGTTTCATCAATATACAATTGCGTTAAAAAGTGAGTGTGATTTGCACATAAGTTCTAAACAGACTGTTACAAGATACAGAAAAAAACAACTGAACGATCAAAATATTGTAGAAATAGACACTGTATTTATGAAGATATAAGTGTATTACGCTAATTATGGCATATATAGGCTTAAAGTTGCGTAAAAGCTGATTAGTCGAAGTATTTTTTAATGCGAAAATGTCGTTATTTTGTAAGGATCTTAAACAGCATCGCAGCTATTTTCGCAAATTGTACTGGGAAATACTCAAATAGCCACACATGTTTCGAAATGATTTAATTGTACCGTTACTATTTCGGGTCTGAGTCCATCGTCAGATGGTAGTTTTGCGTCTGCGTCCTAAAGTATAACAAAGTCTTTGTGATTACACAGTTTTACACTTACATAATATCTGTTTATCGTACTTACTTCATGAAAAGATCTCCTTAATATATTAGAACACAAAGGTTTGATTTTCTTTTACGATCCATGCTGATCAATGAACTAAACTAAATGCAAGATGGCGGGTACGTTTGTTTACATCGGTGGATGATGTATCCGCCACCTTGTATTTAGTTCAGTTCTTTGATCAGCATCGATCGTAATAGAAAATTCATCTGCTTCCTTATAATGTGTAAAGGAGTGCTGTTCATGAAGTAAGTACAGTTTATAGAACATATGTAAGTGTAAAACTGTGTAATTACAAAAACTTCGTTAAAATTTAGGAAGCAAATGTAAAACCTTTTGTAAGCTATACAATCTCAAAAGCTTTGTTATATTTTAAGACATAAATGTAAAATTTGCAAAGAAGTCAACGCTACAGTCTGCCGATGGCTCAGGCTCGAAAATAGTGACGGTACAGTAAAGTCATTAAGAAAAACCGGTCGCTTGCTGCAGTATTTCCTACAGTGAAAAAAATGTCACTTTGCAGAATATGCCGCTACTGAAACGGTATTTGGGAAGACTTACTACGACTGAGTGGCGCAATACGAGGCGTAGTTGTGACAGGAGGTCCAAGGAGGGGACGCATTACTCAAATGACGCTCAACGCGTGTGGCGTGGGGAGGGCACAGCTCGACATCCTGCGGTTTGTCATTCAGCCATTGCGCCGCAGCAGGACCCTGGCGTGCCTCCTAGTGTCATTGTCCAAGAGAGCCCGCTCCATTACAGGGGAGAACCTCTGCCCCGCCCGCCGGGGTGACATGAATGGCGGCTGCGTGTGTGTGGTACCTGGGCAGGTTCCGTACCATTAAACTCCTGAAAACCTCTTACCCTACATCCCACAGAAAAGCGGAGCTGCATAATGGGGAGCGAGGGACAGGCTGCGGCAGGGACAGCAGCAGCTGAGGCGACTGCCGAGCAGATTCTATGCTATCTTCTTCAATTATCGAACTTTGGGCCCAAGATGCTAGATTATGGAGCCTGCTTCTCTTATTATATGTATAGTAACTGACGATGCTATCGGCGGCGATTGTGAAGATGCAGGCTCGAGAGAGATCCGAAGCACGGCGCTGCCGCCGCCGGTGGACAAACGTCTCAAATGAAGGCACGCCGCTCTCACACGCGGCTGCCCTTCCTTTATGTACTGTCTTTGTTTGTGGAGTAGCAGCGCACGATTTAAACCCTTTTTCTCAGCGCGGCAGCTGCGAAGGTCGCCTGCTTTTCCGAGTCCACTAGGGCAGCGATCTCCTCGATAGATAAGTCGGCCGCTCAGCGCTATCTCGAGCACATTTCGTACCTGCGTTTCCAGCTGCTGCGGCCGGTACAGCGCACAACAAGGCCAGCTGCGGCCAGCCACGCACGCTTCCGCCTGGAAGTGCTGCGGACTCCTCTGCGTACGACTGCCGGAAATTAAACGTCACTCTGCGGGAACCCTCCAATTCGCCAGCAAAGGACCGACACCCTCCTCGAGAAATTGCATTAAACAGTTAGCGATATCTATGAAGGAGAGGACATTCGTTCCACACGCATCTTACAGTAAATGGAAGCGAACTTCGTAAGCAAAATTTCAGGGTGCCTCTACGCTGTCGTAGAACAGTTGTTTTTTGTGTAAGAAATCTTGCCTTTTCTTACCGTTGTAATATTAGTGTCACGCTGGTGTTTTGCACAAAGCTGTTTTCCTGGAATCATAATAGATAGGTCGCAGAAGACTTCAAAGACAATATAACCAATCGTAACTGACAATCCTCCTTTAAGTATACGGTTCATGAACAGTGAACAGCTATCATGGAACGTTTAAACACGACGTAAGGTGGCCTGTCGGTGTTATTTTTTTTATTGTTAATTCAGTTCGACACCTGTGACACAGTGTCAATGAATTCGTCATACCATATACACAACTTGTTAAAGAAAACGAACAGAACAGCAATAATGGGTTTATTAATTTTGAGGATGAAAAATAGAACTGAAAGTAGTAACTGTAATAACAATTATACAAGCAAAAGAAAAATAATGGATGCAACATAACAAAAGACAGCTGAAAATGGAGGAGCAGTAAAGAAGCTTAGCAAAATATGAAAAAAGTGTTACAGGTACCGGAAAAGCGAAGGTTACTATTTTCTTGACGTCAGTACACAATGAAAGAGGAAAATCCCACAAAACAAATATATATATATATATATGAAAAGAGAAAAAAATCGGCTACAGCCAGTATAAGAGATGTAAGAAAATAAATGGAAAGAACAACATCACAGAATCAGAAACAACAAATAGAAACTCATTTACAAGTAATATCCTCATATTAGAAGGCTACTACAGCCGAAAATGTTAATGGTGACAGAATTATTTGAGTGCACGATATCGAGGTCCTCATCGCCGATAATGAAGTCTAGTGAGGCCAATGAGTATAGTCTTAAAACATAGTAGAATAAAATGATACATTATTTCCTACACAAGGCAAGAAAAGTAGCTGGAATGAAAAATTAGAGTGAAAAAGGAAATAAGGGGAGGAAATAAAGAAGGATTGAGGAATACGTATTTATTGACTGTAAAGGAACTGAAGTTGTTACATTTACTATCAAAACTAATAATGAAATATTGTGCACTTCGAGCTACATTATTTGCATGTATCACATAAATCTGCAAGAAACAAACAAGGAACATTTAAAGATCTTTAACTTCGCTGAAACTTCTTCTGTGAATATCCTTACAGAATTCGCCCACAAAAAGCGCAAGACTTGCATTGCTGAGGGGTGCTGCAATAAGTCTCACTAAAGATCGAAGGTTATTGAGGTGTTGCTGGCAGGCGAAACTTAAAGATATCTCAATATTAGTCATACCAGAAGCATTAAGCACACTCTGATGAAGGAACGGTTGGCTGAGTAATTAACATGGCATAGTCTAATGACCCTGAAGACTAGTGTGAATCCTAACATTATGATCACAAGCAATAGTATTAATGCTGCCCTAGTCTTACGGCAGGGCATTTATTTGATTTTGTCATTTCGAGCAATACTGATGTTGAAGACCTAATGCTGAATGGTAGGACAAAAGAGTCATCAGAACATTTCTAAAACTTTTGTGGAAGAGTTCTTGTAAAAGTCAAATAAACAATCTGAGAAAATATTTCTTCCGTAAATCAAGTTCATGACCATTGCACCACCGTTTATCAGTCAGACAATCCATCATCATTCCGTTTCAGCCAAAGAGAAACAAATATTATCGATAATGCTGGTCATAAAATGAATGCATAGACGCTGAAACCCTTACATGGGATATATCCGAACGAATTCAATCAAGAAAAGTTCGATAGAGAAGCACAGTTCGACTAGTTGACCTCCTGGCAGTTATTATCAGAAACTACACAATCCCAAGTAGCCGCCACAGGAAACCATCTAAAGTCTGCCGTGAAGGACATATGTTGCAAGAAGCTGTTCTCGATATGGCTGCAAGGTTTCTGCCATTAACGCGAGTTTATTATTGGCGATACAGAACCATTTTCTTAATATGTACATCTATAATGACTCATGGTGAATGTACTGCAACACAAAAATATTGAGCACCAAAAAAAAAAAAAATGGTTCAAATGGCTCTGAGCACTATGGGACTTAACATCTGAGGTCATCAGTCCCCTAGAACTTAGAACTACTTAAACCTAACTAACCTAAGACATCACACACATCCATGCCCGAGGCAGGATTCGAACCTGCGACCTTAGCGCCTAGAACCGCTCGGCCACTATTGTGCACCAACAGCGGACCGTGCAGATATAGTGCTCCCTGTTAAACCCTGTCATAGGCCACGGATTATTGACAGCATAGTGCCAAAGAGGAGAACATAGACATAAAGTACATATAAAGTTGACTGAGTAAACATACCAGGCGTAACCGTTACGGAAGGTAGCAAGCTACAGAATTCTTACAATACCAATAATCATTTCAGCGCAGGTATCTTGCATCCACACTGCATTCTGGCTGTATTTTTAAACTGCAATACGTGGAAACATAGTAATAATAATAAACATAATTTGACATTAATAATAAACTTAAAAATTTACTTAATTTTAGGCATGTCCTTACAAAATAAGGAAATGGGAAAGTTGCAACCTTCGCTCATTAACGGGAACCAATCCGGCACTCACCTGGAATCATTTGAGAAAACTAAGACAAATCCAAATCAGGAAGTCTGGGTAACGCAGACAAACGTATCTGTACGATCTTTATGCGAACAGCTTACTCATTTCCTAAAGCATTTTATTAATATAAAATCAAAACGAACGATAAGCTAAATCAGTTCTCAAGTCTACTTACTGTATAGAGAAGGTACTGTTTCCTTTTCTTTATTTCACTGAATTTTGTTTCCGTAACATATCTGACTTAACTTCAAATGTTTCTGCAGGAATGGAAGGATTTTCTCAAATTACAGGCCTTGAGCTTGCGTTAGAAAGCGTGTGGTTTTTCATATGTAGACTTCAGCTGTTCTGGGAACAAGTTGCAACTGTGTCGTAAAGTGCTGCACACATTCTTTGGCAATAAATTAGGACCAGCTCGCTGTAAAAATCATTCCTTTGGCCTTAGTTCACTGGATGCAATCTGTTGTTCTTTTTACACATATCCGTATTGCCAATACATTCTTCATATTCGGGTAGACATACTGCTACATCTGTATGAATCCATGAATCCCCAGCTCATTCAACATAGATTCAGAAAGCATCGTTCGTACGAAACAGTATGCCCTTTCCACGAGCCGCACTCTGCGAATCAGTTACGAAAGCCAAAAGGCATGGTCTATAGTTATAAATTTCCGAATATAGTTCGACACTGTACTAGGTTGTACACTGCTAAGAAACGTCAAAGAAAATGAGACACATTCTCACTCTCGTGAGTGGCTAGAAGATATTTGAATAACAGACCTTAATATGTTAATCTATACGGTGAATGGTCTTCAGAGATACAGGTAACTTTACAAGGGACTCAGGAAAGTGTGACAGGAGCTCTCCTTTCTCCATTTTCACAAACGATCTATCGGTTAGCGTAAGCAGCAGCCTTAGAGTGTCTGTTGATGACTGTATTTTGTACGGAAAAATACCGTTGTTATGTGATTGTGCTGGGATTCAAAATGATTTGGGAGGGGTTTCTATCTGGTGCGATGAAATACCGTTTGATGTAAGTTAATGTGGCTAGGTAGCACCTGCAAAGGAGACACAAGACTTGTACCACCGATTCCAAAATACTGCTCACGTGTTTGGGATCCCCATCAGGTACCAATAAGGGTGGACATCGAAGCAGTTGAGTTTCTTTAATTCGAGAGCGTTACGGAAATGCTTCTCGAGGTTAAACGGGAATCTTTAGAGGAAAGACGTCGATATTTTCGTCTAGCGCTTTGGTGAAATTAATGGAAACGGCATTTGCCACTGACTACAGAACGATTTTATTGCCTTCAAAGTTCACATCGTGCAAATATCACAATGAATCTAAATAAATAAGTAAAGAGTGAGCTTACGTCTTGTACAGAGACCTACACTTATTTCCGCTTGCCACATTTGCGACTGCAATCTGCAGTACTTGTCATTTACTGTGGCGTAAGTGTAGGCTATGCAGAAGACCACATGATGGTCTTGAATTGAAACCACGTGTAGTCCGAATCACTTGCTTTTGGATTAAAATTTTCCTTCTGTGTGACCTGAGTAGCGCTTGAATGTTGTCCCACATGAGTACAAGTATTAAATGCAGGAGCTTTTTGATAATTGTTAGCAGTATTTTATTTGTAAAGGAAGCTGTATTCAGCTTCTGAAGTAGATGGTGAATATGGACCTTTGCCGAGAGCTTCCCAGCTTTCCACACTTAATGAAAAATGGTTTTTACCGTTTGACTAATTGTGATTTCATTTCAACAAAGGGGAATGAATATGCTTAGAAATTTATGTGTAGGAGAATGGGTGGACTCTGTTTTAGTTTACTTAAGAGTCAGTCTATTGTTTGTGAACCAAAACGCCTTACTTCTGCAGGTAGTTTTCCTCAGGAAGGTATTTTTTTGTGACCGGTTGCTTCTGCAGTACCTACATTTTAAGTATTCCGCCGTGAATAAGACCAAATTTCTTGTTGTTCCCTACTTAGTAATTAAACTGAAAATAAATACAAATTTGATTTTGTGAATGTGGAATCTTCAATATACCTTCAAAAGTAGCACATCCACTCAACATGTCTTTCTGTATTCCTCAATTAATCTTTTGAATCTTTAGCAAGTATTATTGCGTTACCCACAAACAAGCCGTATTTAGATATATATGTTACAACATGTGTTACTCTTATTTAATGAATGATCTAAGGTAAAGAAATTCGAAAATAGAACTTGGACGTGAGATACGAAATATGCTTATTGTGTTAGGATAAAAGAATGATAAATTTACTTAAGTTTAATAGCGAAGAATAATATCGCACCTGTCTCTGAATATACCTGTAAAATAATGAAATACGGTTAACTGACCAAAGGAGAAAAGACAAAAGCGGAGCAAATGTAGCAAGTGAAATGTAATACATACGGCTAAAAATTATAATTGCACAATGCCTAATTAAGAACGGCTGGAGGGCAAAAGCAAGGCTAAAGAAGCGTACATAACTAGGGGAAAGACTGATACTGCCAACAGGAACGTCAACAAGACCTTTGGCGCTAAGAGGAACCGCTGTATGAATATGAAGAGCTTGGATGCCAATCCAGTATTAAGTTATGGAGAGGTAGGCAAAATTGGGAAAAATACATAGGAAGTTCATATAAGGAAGACAAACTTGAGGAGAATTCTTTAGAAACAGAAGAGGAAATAGGCGAAGATGAGATGGGAGATGGGGTACTGTAAGAAGAATTTTAAAGAGCACTGAAAGACCTAAGAGGAAACAAAGCACCTGGAGTAGACGAGGTTCCTTCAGAATTAAGAGGAAGCAGATGACGATGAGATGAGAGATAAGATACAGTAAGAAGAATTTGAAAGAGAACCGAAAGAACGAAGTGAAACAAGGCAACTGGAGTAAACGAAATTCCATCAGAATTATTGATATCCTTGAGGGAGCCAGACATGAGAAAATTATTCCACCTGGTGTTCAAGATAGGTGAGACAAGAGAAATACCACCAGACTTCAAGAAGAATGTAACGCGCTGAGGTGACAGAATCCATGGGATAGTGATAAGCACGTATAAAGATGGAGGCAGTATAATTTATGTGAAAAGATTTCCAATGTGATTATGGCCACACAATGGGAATTACCAGACTTTGAACGCGAAAAGGTAATTGGAACTGTACGCATGCGACATTCCATTTGGGAAATCGTTAGGGAATTCAATATTCCGAGATCCACAGTGCCAAGAGTGTGCCGAGAATACCAAATTTCAGGCTTTACCTCTCACCAAGAACTACGACCGAGAGCAGCGGCTTTTGTGTAGAGATGTCAGTGCTGACAGACAAGGAGCAATGCGTGAAATAACTGCAGAAATAAATGGGGGCGTACGACTTCATGTACCCAAACAACGACGGTATTTTTATGGCTAACAGTGTGCCACGTCACCAAGTCACAGTTGCTCGCGGTTGGTTTGAAGAACATTCTGGTCAAATCATGCGAATGATATGGCCAAGCAGATCACCCGACATGTATCCCATCGAACATTTATGGGATGTAATTGGGAGATCAGTTCGTGCTCAAATCCCTGCGCTGGCAACACTTTCGCAATTACGAAGGCAGCATGGCTCAGTATTTCAGCAGATGAGTTCCAACGACTTGTTGAGTCCACTTCATGTCGAGTTGCTGCACTGCGCCGAACAAAAGGAGGTTCGACTCGATACTAGCAGGTATTCCATGACTTTTTTCACCTCAGTGTAATTCCCTTTTCAAAAATGAGCCAGGTGCCTACAGGTGTGAGTACTGTTGAACCATTAGTTTAATAAGTCATTGTTGTAAAATAATGACATGAATTATTTACAAAGAAAGGGAAAAATTGGTAGAAATCGACATCAGTAAAGATCACTTTCGGTTCCGAAGAAATGCAGAAGCACGCAAGGCAGTACTGACCTATCCTAGAAGATAGGTTGAAGAGCGCCAGAACTACGTTTATATCACTTGTATATTTGGGGAAATCATTTGAGTATATTGACTGAAATATATTCCCAGTAATTTTGAAGGTAGCAAGGATTAAATACAGGGGGCGAACGGTTATTTTCAGTTTGCAAAGAAACCTGACTGCAGGTTATAAGAGTAGAAGGACGTGAAAGGAAAGCCATAGTTGAGGAGGGAGAGAAACACGTTGTAGTCTGTCCCTAGCGTTTTTTTGACGTATAAATTGAGCAAACTGCTAAGGAATGGGAATTAAAGTACAGGGAGAAGAAAAAAACTTTTATGTTTACTGAAGACGTTCTGTATTCTTATCTGGAAGGGAGTTTGAAGGGAATGGATAGGGACTTGAACAGAGAATACGAGATGATCATCAGCAAAAGTAAATCAAGTGTAATGGGAGGTAATCGAATAAAATCAGGCGATGCACAAGGAATTCGGTTTGGAAATGAGACGCTAAAAGTGGTTGATGAGTTTTCCTGTTTGGGCAGCAAATTATTCGATGAAAGCTGAAGCAGGGGGGGGGGGGGGGGGGGGCACACAATGCAGACTGGTAACAGCATGAAATGCATTTCTGGAAAATATAAATCTTTTAACATCTAAATCAAATTAAAATGTTAGCAGTCTTTTCTGAAGATATTTGTCTGGAATGTACCTTTTATGGAAGGAAAACGTGGACAATAAACAGTTCAGACAAGAAGAATATAGAAACTTTAGAAATGTGGTGATATAGAAAAATAAGGTTACATGGGTAGATCGAATAACAAATGCAGAGGTACTCAATCGAATAGCTGGAAAATGTAAATTATGGCAAAAATTATGATTTAATGAAGGAATCGGTTGATAGACCACTTCCTAGGGAATAAAGGATTCGCCAGATTGGAAATGGATGGAAGTATGGGGATAAAAATTGAACAGAGAGACGAGGGCTTGAATCTAGTAAGCAGATTCGAATGGAATTAGGGTGCGATAGTAATTCAGAGATGAAGAGACTTGCACTGAATAGATGGAGAACTCATCAGACCAGTCCTCGTACTTATAAGATACCTGCTCCCTTATTCGTACCTATCATGGCCAAGTTTCTCTGTAAAACCAGCTGCGTTGATATAATCATGGCGATGCTGCACAGCTACAGAGTGGGCATCTTACTCCCAAGGAACAAGCACATGAAGACTAAAAATGGGACCATGCGCTAACCGGTACATGCCCTATCAACATCACCACATTGTTTCGTCTTTTTGTTACTTTCCTGAGGTAACCATTGCTTCTACCGATCTTAGCTAACAATTCGCTTCTAATATTCATGAGTTATCAATCAAGTCCACGAACACTACAACAGTATAATGGCTTTATAGAACTTTTAACGGCACGCAGCCATGTATCATCTGACATCCAGCCGCGACTCCCCACTACTCCTCGCCTTCCGGGACACCAGCAACGATTGGCTCCAAACCGAGCTTCTCGATCACTAGAGATTCCCCTGGCGGCAATGGTGCTGCGCTAGGCCGCTACGTGTAAGGTACAGATATCAACACTCAAAGAGTAACTGTAGTTGTAACCTTATATACTGAAGACCGCAACAAAAACATCGTTGTGCATATTTATATGAAACTTTAAACCTATATCTTCAAATATTTTCATATCACCACACTGTTTCAGCTTGCAACACGTTCAGACGTTGATAAAAATAGAAAACAAAAGGCAGAAGAGGTCATTAATTTTCTGTAAAAATAATCATCTTTAACGATTGGGCACGGAACTCCAGCATTCCAACAATAATCTGCAAAATGATTCTTGACTGGTTTACAAAGGTGTTCAAGTAGTCGTTTCTCATATGCCGTACTGGAATTTATACTAAAGACACGCATCGTAGTCCGGACTAATTATTTTCCTTCCAGACCAAAATATTAATAAATAACATCGCAGTTGGTCTATTATATTCCTGTAAGAACAAATGATTTGCAGAGGGAAAAGCTGTGTCATATATACTGTTGATGCGCATGACATTTTCTGTCTTCAGGCGCATGTTCCTAGGCAGTAAGATGCGCACTCAGTAGGAGCAATTCTTCCAAAAGTTAACTTAGCGGCACAGATCAGGACCATAATCTTCGCCTCACGTGTAATAATCCATGATTGGTAGATGTGAATGTAAGGGTTGATTATTATGTTTCCACGAATATAACGGTATGAGAACACACTCGTCTTAAATCAGCTGATGGTCACGAAATGGTCTAGTAGAAAGAAAAAGTGGCCAGGTGTATCGTGACACGGAAAATGTTTGTCAAAATTCTAGACACGTCATTAAACTGAGTTGTGACCTTTTGTTTAGTGCAAACGCTATTGTGTCGCAGCATTATCCTATGTCTTACCGAGACGAGAGAGAGAGACGGGAATTAGATATAGTTATTCGTTAGACGCAGAAGAATTTTTTACACTCTTTCATATGCGGTAGCTCCTTCCACTGTAAAACTGTTAACATTCATTCAAATAACGTGATAATTAAATATGTTCCTTTGTGTGAAGGGTGACGCCGTATGTGCAAGGATACTTTCGTTAGGGCGTAGGTAGTGAGCAGGACTTTCCACGTAACGGCTACCTAAGAGATCTACGGGCCTGACTGAGAATTCTCTTGTAGATGTGATCTTTCTCTTCTTTTAGGAATGATCATTTAAGGCAGCAATAAAGAATAGTTCCAAATACAGTATGCTGTTCGCTTGTTGGCTCTGTTTCTTTAAATAAAATGCAACAAGATCACTCATCTCCACTTTTGCCATTTTTATGGAGTAGCGCACACGTAATGTTCGTATCGGGTAGCCAGCGTCCTCGACGATAAACGTTGTGCTACGTGCATTGTTTTGCGAAAGTCTTATATTCAGACCTTAAACAGAGGAGTATGAAGATCGCAGAAGATGTGCTTTTAGCTCTCTCCCACATCTGAACTAACTTATCCAAGCAACAAGGGAGGTGTTCTACAGTTTAGCGTGCACTGTGAACCATGGTTTATCTTGGTACTTTGGACATATTAAAATCGATGCCAAAAGTGCAGGAAACATTATATGAGAGAAATATACGTAACACGGACTGATGATTTAATCCCGAAACTATGGATCCTTTATGTTTTAATCTACAAAGCTACAGACAGCAGTGATAATACAGATCGTGACGTTTCAGTTACGTAAAAAATTAAATACAGTGATTTGCTCATGATCTAGGCTAGAAATAAGAACCTTTGCAGGAAGTGACTTAATAACAGTAGACATATTCTATCAATGTACCACTTTTTTCTTTGATAAAGCCAAACATATCCCAGAACCGAGGCGATGCCAGATGTAAACATGACACGGAAACGTTAGTGTGAGTCATGTTGACCCATAATTCAGCCTATCTTACTGTGTGCTTTTCATTCCGCTGGTTGCAGCTTTCTTCTTCAGTGATATTTAGATATAAAGTTGCACATAGACACGAAGAAGGTACATAAATTCAGTGAAGTGACGAAGGAAATTTAACAAGAAATGACTGTTTCTAAACATTCTACTTCTATGTGAAAAGAAACAAGTAGGACATGGATATTACGATGGAAACACTACATCAAAATACATGTTCGACGTCGTCAACTATGGAACAGTTGCTGGAAGGTTTATAGATCCATAATTTCAGACGCTATTGCCATGTGGCAGAGAGAAAGAGAAGGACCTTTCTAATGGGCTTGGAGGCGCATAAAATTGATCATCTGTTCCGACAAATTAAATTGAGTAGAATAAGTGCAATTTTCTTACCTAACCATCCTTCCCATCGCTTTTTATCAGAGTGCTAATCAATCGCCACAGTCGCCATAAAGAGCTCTCTGTCGTCTGAGTTACGATGGCGCTTTTTATCTCGGCTCATCACCGAGAAGACCGACTGCTAGCGCCGTGACTCGTTTAACTAAAATCGATATTGGCTCTTCTGCTGCACAGAGGCTGATGTAGCCACGATCACTTCACTTTGAAGTAATGTTCGAGCATGTGCGGTCTGCTGAAGTACTCATCAGTCCTAAACGACTAGAATTTATTTCACATATTGCGAAAGATTTTTGTCTACACCGTAGCTTCATTATCCACACAAGGTATTTAAAATATCGTGAAAAACCGCAAAGATCAGAATGGGAAGTATCGTTAGCTCTTAAGGCTGTGTATTGGTATGTCTGTCGTGGAAATTATACAATGGAATTTAATTTGCTTTTAGAATTGGCTAGATACACACAGATATCTTCTTTAGATATCGTTTTTTTTTAAATTCTGTTTTGAGAATATCATTCACTTTTTTTATATTTTAGATAGTCATATTAACATTATGAAACAATCCTTGCAATACCGGGGGGGGGGGGGGAGGGGGGGATACTTTACGCCAAACTTTTGAAATTATTGTAATCTAGTTAGTTACTTTACACTTAAAAATTTTAAATTGTCCTTAATGAATTCTTCACCACACTCCACAGGTATTTTAAATTTTTCAATCAACCCAAAAATATTAGTTTTCTTATTTATGTCACTTCCCTAGTGAATGTCATGTCCAACATTGTCAGGTTCACGCCTTACTTACTCAGTAATATCTCTTTGAAAAGTATTTTGTGAGTAAAAATCAGAAGAAATCAACAAAATTTGCATTCGTATTTATTTTTTCTTAGAGTGGGCAGCAACTGCCACCCTCGGTATTACACGTTATGTGAAGTGTGTTGAAGTTGCTTAGAGTGTGCTAAAAAAATATCTTCGTGTTCAGGGCACTACTAACCCAGCTGCACATCTTGAAAAAGAAAGTTGTTAATGTAAGTCTACAACAGCTAACGAATTTTGTAATTTTTTTTCAATTTTTTAGGTGGTCGTAAGGTACGCCTCCCACCATCCGTGGTAATGCACGTTATGGAAAATGTGTTGATATTGTTAGAGTTAAGATCACTACATGCATACCTTCTTTTCGATACACTATCACCTCAGCATATTCAAGTTTGATTTTTGCGGAACATGTGATTTAATCAAGCACGTTTGGTAACTATGTGGAATTTTCTAAAGTAAGCCTTCCATTTGTCTTGAAAGAACTTCACAATTATCACGTGTTACCGGTTTTCACTTAATGAAGTGGGTTTGTTAGCGTGTAGTGGAGATACGTATTTTTACAGTTACGAGCAGACACAGGAGAAACTTTCGAACAAGTGACAGTTTAATAATGCCTACTGTGATGTCCTTTAGCCAGCGTCAGTGACGGACAACTCTGTTTTCCCATTTGTTGTAGACGCACATACGTCCAGTTGAGCACGGTTGCGCAAATTTAGTGGGTGACCACGGTAATGGGAGAGCCGAAAAGAAATGGAGGCGGCAGAGGCAGCTGGGCTGGCTTTATTGGGAGGCTTGTTTATGTGTGGGACGGAATCCGGGCAGGTAGCGGGCAGGGCCGGGCCGGGCCCGTCACAGTGACACGCCAGGCTGCGCTTCATTACCCGCGCGCCCCCGCCATTACCTGCTTTGTGTCGCCGCAGCCGCAGCCACAACCACCTGCCGCGCCGCCCCCGTTGCCTTCCCCAAACTTCTCCGCCACCGTTACTGACCCTCCGCGTCGGCCTCAACCGCCACCACAAAACTCTGTTAGCCCACATGTACGGCGCCTGCCTGCAGGACTTGTATCGTCGAGTGCGACGTTAAACACCCCTTCCTGTTTTTCCGCCGGATAGGAAATCAAAATATAGTATTTCTAGGACAGGAGTAAGAGCAGGATTTAGCTTGCAGTCGACAACAGAGTCATTACTGATAGAATGCTAGTCCATATGGATAAGGATAGAGAAGAATGTCGGCACTAGTTTTATCGAATTAACAATTGCTACATTCACTTGTGTCTTGGGAAAGCTAATGGAAACCCACTTCTGAATCTATTTGTAGATAGGATTCTTCATTTGTGTGGCCACGTTTTCCGCAGTTCCTTTACAATTTCTGAGAGTATTTACGTTCCATCGTTAAATCTACAAGATAACACGTGTTTTTCTCACGAGACGCGTTCCGCTTTATTGAGGTAAAGCATCATAAGTGGTCTGTAATTAAAGATACTTACGATCTGATTTCTCCTCAAGCCCAAAAAAACAGTTCGTTAAGAATTTGATGGTATTTACTTACGGTGATTTCTGCTTGGTTTCTCGCCTACGTCAGGAAATGCCGTTTGCTTGCACGTCTTTGGTGTCTTTCTTCGTTAAACACTGATACTTGTAGTCTGATTTTTTTATTTCTCTGCAGTACTAAGCGTTTTTTACGTTTTACACAGCACACTTTTTCGTACACTACTGTTTACTGTTTATTTTTATACTTCTAAGTATGTAACGCGTTTTGTAGCGTTACCAACATAACATTGCCAACAGTCTGTCTTTGACCTACACATTCTTTTTATTTAATTATACGTGTGTCATTCTATTTGATTATCTTGCTGTATGTTTATATACTGGGTAAGAGTAATGAAGGAATAGTGACGGAGTGTGTGTGTTTTTTTTGTTTGTTTGTGAAAGTGAGGGAGGGAGAAGCAAAGAGGAGTGGACAGAAGTGTATAGTAGCATGATGGAGAGTGAGTTGGAGGAAAGGATGATGAGCAAGAAGTGAAACCAAATTGGGGGAGATGGTTTGAGTGGGAGAGGGCGAAGGAGGATCTTTTCTTTTTCATGTCATTTTTAAATTATTTTATGTAGTGTCTCGTTTCTAATATTTATTTGATTAATGAGCAGATGGTTGAATTGTGTTAATTCCTTGTATATGTGGAAATTCTCTTGGAAAGGGAAAGGTGTCTGTCCTTACTGATTCTTGTGATATTCATGCCTTTTTCAATATTGTTTGGCCTGTGGTATTCTTGATTTAGGTGATGTTAAAATGATGAATAGTTTGTACCGTATTTCAGGGCTCTGATATGTGTTTTGTGTCTTGTGTTAAATGTCTTGCCAGTCATTCCAGCTTATATTTTTTCACAATCTCTGCAACTGAGTTGATAAATACCAGATTTCTGGTATCTGTCCGGTTTTGATTTTATTTTTGGGATGTGATTTTGCATTGAGTTGTCTGTTTTGTAAGCAGAGATTATGCCTTGTTTTTTGAATATATTATTTATTTTATGAGTGAATTGTTGTGGTAGGTCACTGTATGTCTTTTTTTGTGGTAAGGCAGGTTCTATGTGTTGTTGTGGTTTGGTTAGTTTTTTTCATTATTAGTGTCTTATTGTCATTATTTTACTGTTTGGTTTGTCCTTCGCTGTTTCTTTGTGTCCGTTTTTTTATAGCTATCTGTTTTAACGGTCAGTTAGTTTTGGTAATCAGTTGTTTTTACGGGGATCCTGTGCAGTCTGCTTAACATATATCTGACTGCAGCCTGTTTCTGATTCTGTGGGTGGGTTTAGGCTGTATTTAAGATAGTGTCACTTGTTGTGGGTATTCTGTATTTGTCAAATGCCAGTTTGTAACTGTTTTTTCTTATGGTTAAAATTGTGTGAGTTTTCTTCTATTGTGAACTTAATGTTTTATGTGCAGTAATTATGTCTTTCTGTAGTAACTGTATTCTATTTTTAGGTTAATCTCCAATGTGTATTATGTCATCTATGTACCTATACCAGTAGAAGATGCTGTAGTGTTTCTTTGTTACTATATCTTCAAATATTAATTTTTCTATATGATGCATGAAAATGTTGGCTAATGTTCCTGAAATAGATGAATCCGTACGCAATCATCCTTCTTGAATGTAGTATTCTTGATTGAATTCAAAATAATTTTGCTGTGTTATTAACTGTAACAATTTTATCGCTTCATCTGTGGGCTCATGAGGTAGCTGGTTGTGTATTTTCTGGATTTATTCAGTTAGCTTCTTGGTTTCGTTAACAGGGATGCAGCTGTACATACTCTCTTCATCAAAGGAGTGCGGTGTTGCCGTGCCAGGGATTTTAATATCTCTTTTATGTTCTACTATCTGAGAGCTCTTCGTTATTGTTCCATTGTTTACTAGTTTATAGTACTGGGTGAGATGTGACTGCATTTTTTTGCTAGTAGGTATGTGGGAGCTACTCTGGGGCTCACTATCGGATGGACAGGGAAATGTTCTTTATGGAACTTTCGTTGACATTTAATGTTAGGGGCCTGAGAATTACAAGTCTGTGTTTCTCTCAGTCTGTAAAAGTATACTGTATGTTTCTTAATCTGTTTTTAACACGTGATTGAAAACTGTTAGGTTTGATTATAACTTTTTTATGTTGTCCTTGCTGATGAACTCTTCTGTTTTTTCGATGTATTCTTTTTCCGTTACTAGCGAAACAACGGTCTTTTCTTAAAAAAATGTTTACCTCCCAGGGTGCTTTGCCCTGCTCTTCTCTTCTTATTCCTTTTTTACTCCAACCTGATATCCAATTCTCAAACTATAGCAAAAGTTTTCATTGTGCCTTACAGAACGAAATAATCTTTTTCTCAAAAATACAGTTTTGCGGGACCATTCCATTAATTCGAATTCGTGACGACATAGGTACATACCCTACTAGACCGTTATTCATGTTTCCGAGTACCTTCCTATGTTTTAGCAATCAGAGCATGTGGTCTGTCTCTGATGACCTCTTCGTCGACGGCTTACTGAATTCTGCTAGTCCCTTCTTTCTACCTACTTCCAAGACGAAGCCAATAATTTACTTACCTACAGATGAGTCTCGGAGGATGTTTACCTTCTTATCCTCCCTCATAATCGCTCTCGGGTAACTGCCTCACTTCACTTACTTCATTTTTGAGCCTTTAATCGGGCGAAAAACTAATAATTCTTATGTTTCCTGAAATTTACTGTTTCACTTATCAGTACATGAAGAGCTAAACATCAAACTTTACATTGGGCTAATATTTTATGAAAATCTGCTTCGATATTTGTAGAAATTTTTTTCGCTCACCTTTTTCACAGGTAAAGCCATCACACAATAAATCTGGGGTTAAAACTGTTACCTTCTAAAAAAACCATTGTAAGTTAAGCTAATGAGTGATTATTTATTTACTCATTACGATAAAGAAGAATGATGGACGTTACATTACAAGATTTAAATTATGTGGCACGTTATTACAACATTTGTGATTTAATTTGGCTTTGTTCTATGTTAAATTTTAACTTAAATTTACAAAATTCTCATATTAAACATGGTACAGTTCTTTACTTTCACAACTACATTTTGTTGGTAACAATTTTGCTAATTTATTTAAATGCAGTTTTCAGTACTATCATTTGCTGTTCCCAGTCGTTCAGATTTTCTATAAGTTGCACAAGTTTTTAGTTCTTATATATTTAGTTTTGTAATCTACTGCTGCCGGTGGCATTATATAAACAACAATTACAGTTACTTGTTTCATTGCTAGTACAATTACTACAATTACTACTACAGTTTCCTTTTAAAGCATTATCACCATAACGTTATGAATTTACTATGTTGCCAATAATTAGTAATATTTTTTTCATCAATACTAACGCTAAAATCCAACTACAGATCTTTTAAATTTTGATATTCGTGTGGGCATTTATACTGGAAAGAGTTTAGTAGTGTACTATCTTGCGTCATGTAGACTTTTCCGCACTTAACCGTCTTCACTACAACACATGTATGCTGCTCCTGTCTTTTCTTTCTTTTTCTTTCTACATACCCCCTATTATGCTGTTGTTGTCCCGTGGTCTCCCTCAACTTTCGTCAACTCTGTTCGACTTTCTTTGCCAAATAATTGCGTTTCTCATTTCTGTTCCCTGTTCTACTGTTTTTAGGGTTCTGTACCTCAGTCGATGAAAACGGAACCCTTATGGCCTTATGGGATTACATTGTTATCCGTGCGTCTGCGCGTCTATTAAGACCCTTTTTCTCAGGAATGGGTGGCGGAGACATCAAGTTGAAATTTCTGTCTAATCCCAAGGTCTATCAGCTTCTAAGTCAGTGCAGTCATTTCTTACATCTATTTCGTCACATATTCTGACGATATGAAAATATCCGAATGATTATTGTTAATTTGTTATTATATGAGATAAAAACTTTTTCAGGCAGCAGTTAGAGTTGACGGTAAATTGAGTTCATGGTTCAAAGTAGTTTCAGGGGTAAGACAAGGCTGCAACCTGTCTCCACTGTTGTTCATATTATATATGGGTCATATGTTGAAAACAATAGACTGGCTCGGCGAGATTAAGATGTGTGAACACAAAATAAGCAGTCTTGCATATGCGGATGACTTAGTTGTGATGGCAGATTCGATTGAAAGTTTGCAAAGTAATATTTCAGAGCTAGATCAGAAATGTAAGGACTATGGTATGAAGATTAGCATCTCCAAAACGAAAGTAATGTCAGTGGGAAAGAGATATAAACGGATTGAGTGCCAAATAGGAGGAACAAAGTTAGAACAGGTGGACAGTTTCAAGTACTGTGGATGCATATTCTCACAGGATGGCAACATAGTGAAAGAACTGGAAGCGAGGTGTAGCAAAGCTAATGCAGTGAGTGCTCACAGCTACGATCTACTCTCTTTTGCAAGAAGGAAGTCAGTACCAAGGCTAAGTTTTCTGTGCACCGTTCAATCTTTCAACCAACTTTGTTGTATGGGAGCGAAAGCTGGGTGGATTCAGGGTACCTTATCAATAAAGTTGAGGTAACGGATATGAAAGTAGCTAGGATGATTGCAGGTACTAGTAGATGGGAACAATGGCAGGAGGGTGTCCACAATGAGGAAATCAAAGTAAAACTGGGAGTGAGCTCTATAGATGTAGCAGTCAGGGCGAACAGGCTTAGATGGTGGGGTCATATTACACGCATGGGAGAAGCAAGGTTACCCAAGAGACTCATGGGTTCAGCAGTAGAGGGTAGGAGGCGTCGGGGCAGACCAAGGAGAAGGTACCTGGATTCGGTTAAGAATGATTTTGAAGTAATAGGCTTAACATCAGAAGAGACACCAATGTTAGAACGGAATAGGGGATCATGGAGGAATTTTATAAAGGGGACTATGCTCCAGACTGAACGCTGAAAGGCATAATCAGTCTTAAATGATGAAGATGATGATGATGATGATGATGATGCCGTACACTTTGTGATCAAAAGTATCTAGACATCTGACTGAAAATGAGTTACAAGCTCGTGGCGCCCTCTATCGGTAATGTTGGAATTCAGTATGGTGTTTGTCCACCCTTAGCCATAATGACAGCTTCTATTCTCGCAGGCATGCGTTCAGTCTGGTGCTGGAAGGTTTCTTCGTGAATGGCAGCCCATTCTTCACCGGGTGCTGCACTGAGGAGAGGTAAGGGCTGGCACGAAGTCGGCCTCCCACAACATTCCATACGTGTTCTGTAGCATTCAGATGAGGAATCTGTGCACGCCAGTCCATTACAGGGATGTAATTGCCGTGTAACCACTCCGTCACAGGCCGTGCATTATGAACAGGTGCTCGATCGTGTTGAAAGATGCAATCCCCGAATTGCTCTTCAACAGTGGGAAGCAAAGAGGTGCTTAAAACATCAATGTAGGCCTGTTCTTTGATAGTGCCACGCAGAACAACAACGGGTGCAACCCCCTTCCAAGAAAAACAAGACCACACCGTAACACCACAGCCTTCGAATTTTACTGTTGGCATTACACACGCTGGCAGATGACTTTCAACGGGCATTCGCCATACCCACACTCTGCCATCGGATCGAAACATTGTGTACCATGATTCGTCACTCCACATAACGTTTTTCCACTGTTCAGTCGTCCAATGTTCAAGCTGCTTACACCAAGCGAGGCGTCGTTTGATATTTACCGGCGTCATGTGTGACTTATGAACAGACGCTCGATCTTGAAATCCAAGTTTCCTCACCTCCCGCCTAACTGTCAAAGTACTTGCAGTGGATCATGATGCAGTTTGGAATTCCTGAGTGATGGTCTGGATAGATGTCTGCCTATTACACATTACGACCCTCTTCAACTGTCGGCGGTCTCTGTCAGTCAACAGACTAGGTCGGCCTGTACGCTTTTGTGCTGTACGTGTCCCTTCTCGTTTTCACTGCACTATCACATCGGAATGTGGATAGATGGTTAGAAGTGTAGAAATCTCGCGTACAGATGTATGACACAAGTGACACCCAATCCCCTGACAACGTTAGAAGTCCGTGAGTTCCGCGGAGCGCCCCATTCTGCTCTCTCACGATGTCTAATGACTACCGAGGTCGCTGATATGGAGTACCTGGGAGTAGGTGGCAGCACAATGCACCTAATTTGAAAAACGTATGTTTTTGGGAGAGCCCGGATACTTTTGATCACATAGTGTATGTTGTTCGTCTGTCTGTCTGTTAAGATTCACGTCAAATACTAATGTCTACGGCCCCTTGTCGGTATATAAAATGTAAGCTTCTAAGTCAACGAAATCAATAGATACAGTCATTTGTGTCACATAAAAAAATACATACCCAAACTCAGTCATCAAAACCTACGAGTGAACTATATATATACGTAATTAAGCTTATAAAGCGCCATCAGAGTACGAGTCCTACTCGAACCTGTCAGATATTTTAGATCTGTACTGATTTCACTGCTTCATCGTGTGTGATGGGTAACAGCATCATGGAACTTGGCGCATAATTCTGTAGTGGAGCAACATTTGATTCTGGAAATTTCTGTTGAGTTTTCTCAGCTATACCTGAAAAATAGTCATTCACAAAATTCAATGATTCCTGTTTATCATTAATCAATCCATCCTGTCTTTTACCTGTAAGTTGTTTTCTTCACGTTTTTCCGTTTCTTGTTTTATAACCTTCCAGAATGGTCTGCTTTTATTTTCAGAATTTAGTATGTCTTTATCATTTGCTGAATTTTTAGGCAAGCAATACGTTTCTGTAAGTGTTTTTGTATCTTCGACAATAGTTTAGGAACTCTGGCTCACTACAGGTTTTTGTTATGAAACTGAGATGTCTCATGGTGTGGGATATACCTGCTGATATCCATATGCTTCGTTGGGCAGTGCTGTTGATGTAGGTACTTTTGGAAATGACTGCTCAAAGTTCAATTTAAATATTGTATAAAACTTACAGAATTTTGGATCTTCGTTGTGTTCTGTATACACCTCCAATCTTAGCTGTGGTTTAGTAATACCTTTGAAAAATGTTTCATCTCTAGTTCTGAAACGGGCCTTTATTAGGCCTGCAGTATGGTGGGCTTACCAAGCCAGTTTTTGCTTCTATTGAATACCAGTAACGAAGGAAGAAGTCTAACATCACGCGTCATAATTTGACAGCGGCAGTGTCGTGGCCTATCGAAACTGCTTTGCATCGTTTTGTGATACAGAATCAATCCGCTCGGCTGGGCCAGGTAATCCCATGCAACTAGCACCTAGGAAGACAGACATAGAATTCATTCAGCTTTGGAGTATGGTTCAACCACGACCTTAACCTTGATTCAGGAAGTGGGCTTGTCTGCAGAAGACCAGTATACACATGGACAGTGCGGCGATGTGTGGATCGTCACGGACTATTAGCATGGCTACAACTATTCAGCTTCACTTGTCGCAGCAGCAGACTGAAGTGCGCCAACAGTGGTGGGCCCAAAGAAATTTCTGAAAATAAGAGTGGTACTGCGTTGTATTTCCCATCGAGTCTCGGTTCCGCATAAAACATCGCGATGCGCGTGTCGGACTGTGAAGGTTCCCAGGGCAATGAAGGTTGTCAGACTGCGTTTGTCTGTGTTGTACCTGGATTGATGCTACATGGAGCTATTTGATACGCATCACGATCACCTGTCGTCTGCTTTGGGGGTAATATGGACAGCAGCCGTAATATTTCTGACATGCTAAAGCTCAGAGGTCTCCGCGACGTCATTTTTCAGCAAGATAACGCACATCGGCATGCAGCCCTCTCTGCCTTGACCTACCTTGATGCAGAGGGTGTTCGACTCTTGCCCTCACCAGCCCGTTCTCCTTATATCTCACCTATTCGTAACGTCTGTTCATCAGTGGCCGAAAGATAGGATGGTCCCCATTCGCAAGGGACCATGATCAATAAAAAATGAAACAACATGGAATTGTGTACCCGTGTATGTGGAAAAAGCTCAGTTCGACTTGATATCCATCTATCCGTGTTGGAGTTAGCAGTGTCAGGCTGGAGCTAGAAGGTGTCGGCTCAGAGCTAAATTTTGCACTTCGTATGTCCCCAAATAAACAACAAATTTAATCGTGCGTTCTTTCTTACTAAACTGTATAGGCACATTAAGTAATATTTCATTATGATTTTAGCTTCTTCTTGTGAAGATGTTATTTTAGATTTACATTTTGTTGTGCCGAGACCGCATCTCGTGGTCGTGCGGCAGCGTTCTCGCTTCCCACGCCCGGGTTCCCGGGTTCGATTCCCGGCGGGGTCGGGGAGTTTCTCTGCCTCGTGATGGCTGGGTGTTGTGTGATGTCCTTAGGTTAGTTAGGTTTAAGTAGTTGTACGTTCTAGGGGACTGATGACCATAGATGTGAAGTCCCATAGTGCTCAGAGCCATTTGAACCATTTGTTGTGCCGACATTGTGTATAGACCCTCGTCTCTCTCAAGGCCTGTGCTTGCCCTGCCGCACTCTCGGTTGTGTTGTATAATGCTTGAAAATTATCCGTGATATGAAGACAGAGTGCTATATGGATTACCTTCATCCTCCACAATCCGCTCTTTAGTTTTAGTTTACGCTCTCTTATGCTCCTCAGTCATACGGTAGATGGACGCAGATTTCTGGCGTTGTCCTTGCCTTTCAGTTACTCGTATTTTAAAACCCACCGGTGTGTGCTGTTTATGTTGTTAAATTTAGCGTGTTCCTTCTGATAATGCTTATGTACCGTGTTCCACAAATTTGTCTCAGGTCACGAAAACTAAATTCTTTAATACTTTGGTCTTTGACCAGCTTCGTGCACCAACTAATGCCATCGTTAAATTTAGTCGTATTTATCTGTAGGTTTAGACATAGTGCACCAAAATGTATTTCCAAAAGCTTGATCTTCAACATATCGCAGTGTAATTTACACATGCCCTGCCTCTAAAGACCTCCTGCAGGTAGTGCTTTAACGAAATAGCGCAAGCTGCGTGATGAGGCAGTGACATTAGACAAAATTCACTATTTACAGTTTCTGAGAAGTTGTTAGCTTGAACATATAACTTATCCACTCCGCTGGTTGCTGAAACAGCCGGAAGTAAAAAAGCTATTTGTTGCAAATTAACTTAGCTCCATGTGTCAACGAGATATCGTAAACGTAAAACTTGCGTGTATCAAGAGGCAGTCACCGTTTTTTATTGTCTGTGACCCCCCTCCATCCCCCCCTCCCCCCTCCCCCCCCCCGGTATAACTGACAGGCACCTTCACTTTTAATATGCCATGAATGTGCATCACTTTAATAACGGCAATGCTAAAATAATGTATTAATATAATAATAATAATAATAAATTGTTTAATTACGATAAAATATTTTAATATACTAATAGCAATAATTGTTTACATCAGTGAACGGTACATTGCTGTTTCATAATGTCCAGGAAATTGCAATTCAGAAAGATATAGGCCTTGAAAAAGATAGAACAAAATATTTGAGAACTGCCACTGTCATGCAGTTAACTTAAGAACTTGACAGCAATGAACTATCACAACTTTAATAAAGTCACAGTTTACGCTATAATAATTCGGAGTGTGCATTCGCAATTTATTTGTTTATTTACTCATTTGCTTGTCGTCTGATCTCTGTTTGGAGTACGATTGGTCTCTTTTGGACTAGTTTCACAATGGTAGTCAACATTGTAAAAAAACGTAGCGTTTTCAAGTTGAAAAACGACAAGCCGTCTGGTCAGTCTCTTTTCGTACTTCTTTATTTTCGTAATAAGATCGGAAAGAAGTGGAGTACAAAGGCGCTGATGTGAGATAATTCAAAGGAAAGATTTATTTTCGTTACAATAGTTGGCCAGACTCATTCATGTTTTTCAGATCAACACCCCAAATAACTTGGTACTGGTAGCTTCTTCATCTGAATCGCGAAGCAAGCCATGAGCTTCGTGTCGGCACTGAGGATACGCTAGCTGTATGGGTCAGGACGGTTCACAGGAAGTGACTCCCAAGTGAGCCCCTCTGGGAATTGCAGCGCGGAGAACAGGGCAGTGACCGTCACCGGTCTGGCGCTGTGTATTGTCAACTCGGGGCCAGGGAACAGCTTTCACTCTGGGGAAGGAAATAACGGTCCGCTTAAAGTAAGGTGTTCGCTGTGTAGAAGTATTGCCCCTGTGGTAAAATCCGCTGACTGTCGGAATTCATCCACAAACGGCCAACACAGAGTACGAGCTTGGGAAGAGGTGGGAGTGTGAGTAACTAGCCTCATTTTCTGCCATTCAGCTTTTCCGTGGACTGTGTTGTGCGGCTAACTATTTTAACAAAAGGCACAGATTTGTCAATTGCTCTGTGACGTCAGATAAATGTAGAAATTTTGCGTAACATATGATCAGCTCTCGTAACTCTTGGTGAGAAGTGACGGGAAGGCAGTTTTTAGAACAAAACCAGTATATAGGCGAGATCAGTATTTAGTGTAGCTTCAGAAATGAACGAACTTCTAAATTCCATCCTCCTCCTGTAACTTTAGCGTCAGTAGCTTCTGGAAGTATTTTCATGTTCGTTTTTGTAAGGTAACATTCCGAAAGTTATATAATATATTTTTCATCGGTACCCATACCTCGGGTTCTAGAGGTGGTGAAAAGGTAGGGTCAAGTTGGAGAGGAATTACGTCTTATGCAAGACAACTTTTAAATTTTGTTTTTGACACAGGCATGTTTCAGCATTTTTTGTGCTATCTTCAGTGGGCTTATTTTTTCCTGCAAAACTGTTGTTACATGTTAACCTTCAAACAAACTTTAGGTAAAAAAATTTTACGTTTGTAGAATGAGAGATTAAGGTCAAATATTTTATATTGGTTTGCACGCATTATCGAGTTGAATATGTATCACTGAGCTGATGCATGTCTGGGTGAAAACAAAACTGCAAAGGGTCTTGCATGAAGAGGTATTCCCCTCCAATTTTCTTAACAAGCACGAAAATAAGAAGAACTGCAACTTTGAGAAGATGATTAGTAGGGCCAAGTGTTTCGGGTATTCCTTGGGTTGAAACATGTGTATATCAAACAGAAGGATCGTCTTAATGTCACTTGCCTTCTGCACAGGTTCAAAGTATAAATATTACACACTTCCTCCTGCCTAGGCAAATGGATTGGTTCAAATGGCTCTGAGCACTATGGGACTTAACATCTATGGTCATCAGTCCCCTAGAACTTAGAACTACTTAAACCTAACTAACCTAAGGACAGCACACAACACCCAGCCATCACGAGGCAGAGAAAATCCCTGACCCCGCTGGGAATCGAACCCGGGAACCCGGGCGTGGGAAGCGAGAACGCTACCGCACGACCACGAGATGCGGGCTAGGCAAATGGAGAATATAGGTTGGTTCTACTAGCATCTGATGTAGTCTATGGTGGGCTTTATGAGACTTACGGACGCACCATTAGTTCATGGACGGTTACTCGAAAAACCTCAAAAAAGATGTTTTTATACTATATTATCGGCGTCACCAGTGGACAAAAACACAACCGAGGCTTCCAAGATGACTCCGCACAGAAAATAGCTGAAATTTTTGAGAAATGTACCATAGATCCCGATCTCGAATCGGCTTGAAAATTTTCTTTATGCCTCTATCCGTTTCGAAAATACAGAAGTTCAAAGTTACACTACTTGTATAAATAAAATGCACACGCAAAAATTATTAAATAAATTGATTGATAATTGATTATGGCGGCTATATCAGTGATATTCCCTCATTTAAATTGACGTCTATACCCGTAATGAGTGAATTAATTATGCATTTGTGTAAATTTTACCAGTACAATTAACAAAATTTTATTATCTTTAGGCTTAAAGAACTATTGAAAACATTATTTTTTGGTACAAAATCCCACCCGTGGATTCCAAGACACCTATTTACAACAAATGGCTGAACTTTCTCCGATATATTGCTAGGATCCAGATCTCTAACAACTTTGAAAATTTTCTTGGTATCTTTATCCCTTTCCCAGATACAGATGTTCCAAGTTACCCTACTCGTATACGTAAAATAAGAACGTAAAAAGTAAATAAATTGATTGTTGACGGATATACCAGTGAAATACGCATGATTTAATAAACTGACGGGTGTACCCATGAGTGAATGAACGAACAAATGAATGATGTATATACGTAAATTCATGGGCGGTTCCTGTGGAAACCCCCCAAAAAACTGTTTTTCGCCATATTCTAGCCGTCAGCAGCGGACCAAACCGCAGTCGGTGATTCCAACACGGCTATATACAGCAAATGGCTGTAATTTTTGCAATATATTTCTAAGACTCTGGTCTCGAGTATCCTTGAAAATTTTCTAGATATCTTTATCCGTTTCCGAGATACAGATGTGCGCATAAAATACGGGTGTAAAATGTGGTGTGAGACGAAAACGTAGTTTATGAAGTGACGCAGTACGGAGAAATACGATGTAAGATGTCTCCGTTATCATCAGAAGGTTTCTGAAAACTCTGTGTTGTAGTACTGTGTAAGTAAAATCTGGTCTGAGTTATACGTTATTTCAGTTTCATATAAGTAAACTATCAAAAATTTTACTGACCTTACATGTTCTTTTCATATCAGTGACACGCCCACCTGTGGCAGGGAAAAACATGAAACCGGCGGAAAAGTGTTTCCCTCGGAGCAGAAAACAGGCGAATATGCCTCGTTCTACCTTCGACAGCACCTTTAAAAATTTTCGCAGAAATATTGGCATGCGAATATATTCGCGCTTTTTTGTGCTCAGAGAGAAGGAGACAGTGGCAGCGGGAAAGAGACGGAGAAATAAAAAGTGTTGGAAGGTAGTACACAGTGGATGTGTTACAGAAAGAGCGAAGGAGATGGCAATGAGATGGAAGGAGAGGGACAAAGTGACAGTGGAACATAGTAAACAGTGACAGAACAGTGCTAGGAATGGAGTGAAGGAGACAGTGGCAGTGGGAGGGGAATAAAGAGAAGGGGACAGTGGAAGTGTGTGAGAGCCAGTGATGATTAGAGACAGTGTGTATGATAACGATATCGAGGAAGAGAAAAAGATAGTGACAGTAAGAAGACACAGTAGGAGTGGTAAGGAATGAATGTGATAGTAGCAGTAAGAGAGAACGAGAGGGAGACAGTGACAGTGATAGGAGGCAGTAGTAGTAGGACATAATGAAGGCGACTGAGGCTGTGAGACAGGAGACAGTGACAATGAAAGGAGGCAGTAGTAGTAGGACAGAATGAAGGCGACTGAGGCTGTGAGACAGGAGACAGTGACAATGAAAGGAGGCAGTAGTAGTAGGACAGAATGAAGACGACTGAGGCTGTGAGACAGGAGACAGTGACAATGAAAGGAGGCAGTAGAAGTAGGACAGAATGAAGGCGACTGAGGCTGTGAGACAGGAGACAGTGACAATGAAAGGAGGCAGTAGTAGTAGGACAGAATGAAGGCGACTGAGGCTGTGAGACAGGAGACAGTGACAATGAAAGGAGGCAGTAGTAGTAGGACAGAATGAAGGCGACTGAGGCTGTGAGACAGGAGACAGTGACAATGAAAGGAGGCAGTAGTAGTAGGACAGAATGAAGACGACTGAGGCTGTGAGACAGGAGACAGTGACAATGAAAGGAGGCAGTAGTAGTAGGACAGAATGAAGGCGACTGAGGCTGTGAGACAGGAGACAGTGACAATGAAAGGAGGCAGTAGTAGTAGGACAGAATGAAGGCGACTGAGGCTGTGAGACAGGAGACAGTGACAATGAAAGGAGGCAGTAGTAGTAGGACAGAATGAAGGCGACTGAGGCTGTGAGACAGGAGACAGTGACAATGAAAGGAGGCAGTAGTAGTAGGACAGAATGAAGGCGACTGAGGCTGTGAGACAGGAGACAGTGACAATGAAAGGAGGCAGTAGTAGTAGGACAGAATGAAGACGACTGAGGCTGTGAGACAGGAGACAGTGACAATGAAAGGAGGCAGTAGTAGTAGGACAGCATGAAGGCGACTGAGGCTGTGAGACAGGAGACAGTGACAATGAAAGGAGGCAGTAGTAGTAGGACAGAATGAAGACGACTGAGGCTGTGAGACAGGAGACAGTGACAATGAAAGGAGGCAATAGTAGTAGGACAGAATGAAGACGACTGAGACTGTGAGACAGGAGACAGTGACAATGAAAGGAGGCAGTAGTAGTAGGACAGAATGAAGGCGACTGAGGCTGTGAGACAGGAGACAGTGACAATGAAAGGAGGCAGTAGTAGTAGGACAGAATGAAGGCGACTGAGGCTGTGAGACAGGAGACAGTGACAATGAAAGGAGGCAGTAGTAGTAGGACAGAATGAAGGAGATTGAGGCTGTGAGACAGGAGACAGTGACAATGAAAGGAGGCAGTAGTAGTAGGACAGAATGAAGGCGACTGAGGCTGTGAGACAGGAGACAGTGACAATGAAAGGAGGCAGTAGTAGTAGGACAGAATGAAGGCGACTGAGGCTGTGAGACAGGAGACAGTGACAATGAAAGGAGGCAGTAGTAGTAGGACAGAATGAAGACGACTGAGGCTGTGAGACAGGAGACAGTGACAATGAAAGGAGGCCGTAGTAGTAGGACAGAATGAAGGCGACTGAGGCTGTGAGACAGGAGACAGTGACAATGAAAGGAGGCAATAGTAGTAGGACAGAATGAAGACGACTGAGACTGTGAGACAGGAGACAGTGACAATGAAAGGAGGCAGTAGTAGTAGGACAGAATGAAGGCGACTGAGGCTGTGAGACAGGAGACAGTGACAATGAAAGGAGGCAGTAGTAGTAGGACAGAATGAAGGCGACTGAGGCTGTGAGACAGGAGACAGTGACAATGAAAGGAGGCAGTAGTAGTAGGACAAAATGAAGGAGATTGAGGCTGTGAGACAGGAGACAGTGACAATGAAAGGAGGCAGTAGTAGTAGGACAGAATGAAGGCGACTGAGGCTGTGAGACAGGAGACAGTGACAATGAAAGGAGGCAGTAGTAGTAGGACAGAATGAAGGCGACTGAGGCTGTGAGACAGGAGACAGTGACAATGAAAGGAGGCAGTAGTAGTAGGACAGAATGAAGACGACTGAGGCTGTGAGACAGGAGACAGTGACAATGAAAGGAGGCAGTAGTAGTAGGACAGCATGAAGGCGACTGAGGCTGTGAGACAGGAGACAGTGACAATGAAAGGAGGCAGTAGTAGTAGGACAGAATGAAGACGACTGAGGCTGTGAGACAGGAGACAGTGACAATGAAAGGAGGCAATAGTAGTAGGACAGAATGAAGACGACTGAGACTGTGAGACAGGAGACAGTGACAATGAAAGGAGGCAGTAGTAGTAGGACAGAATGAAGGCGACTGAGGCTGTGAGACAGGAGACAGTGACAATGAAAGGAGGCAGTAGTAGTAGGACAGAATGAAGGCGACTGAGGCTGTGAGACAGGAGACAGTGACAATGAAAGGAGGCAGTAGTAGTAGGACAGAATGAAGGAGATTGAGGCTGTGAGACAGGAGACAGTGACAATGAAAGGAGGCAGTAGTAGTAGGACAGAATGAAGACGACTGAGGCTGTGAGACAGGAGACTGTGACAATGAAAGGAGGCAATAGTAGTAGGACAGAATGAAGACGACTGAGACTGTGAGACAGGAGACAGTGACAATGAAAGGAGGCAGTAGTAGTAGGACAGAATGAAGGCGACTGAGGCTGTGAGACAGGAGACAGTGACAATGAAAGGAGGCAGTAGTAGTAGGACAGAATGAAGGCGACTGAGGCTGTGAGACAGGAGACAGTGACAATGAAAGGAGGCAGTAGTAGTAGGACAGAATGAAGGCGACTGAGGCTGTGAGACAGGAGACAGTGACAATGAATGGAGGCAGTAGTAGTAGGACAGAATGAAGGCGACTGAGGCTGTGAGACAGGAGACAGTGACAATGAAAGGAGGCAGTAGTAGTAGGACAGAATGAAGGAGATTGAGGCTGTGAGACAGGAGACAGTGACAATGAAAGGAGGCAGTAGTAGTAGGACAGAATGAAGACGACTGAGGCTGTGAGACAGGAGACAGTGACAATGAAAGGAGGCAATAGTAGTAGGACAGAATGAAGACGACTGAGACTGTGAGACAGGAGACAGTGACAATGAAAGGAGGCAGTAGTAGTAGGACAGAATGAAGGCGACTGAGGCTGTGAGACAAGAGACAGTGACAATGAAAGGAGGCAGTAGTAGTAGGACAGAATGAAGGCGACTGAGGCTGTGAGACAGGAGACAGTGACAATGAAAGGAGGCAGTAGTAGTAGGACAGAATGAAGGAGATTGAGGCTGTGAGACAGGAGACAGTGACAATGAAAGGAGGCAGTAGTAGTAGGACAGAATGAAGACGACTGAGGCTGTGAGACAGGAGACAGTGACAATGAAAGGAGGCAATAGTAGTAGGACAGAATGAAGACGACTGAGACTGTGAGACAGGAGACAGTGACAATGAAAGGAGGCAGTAGTAGTAGGACAGAATGAAGGCGACTGAGGCTGTGAGACAGGAGACAGTGACAATGAAAGGAGGCAGTAGTAGTAGGACAGAATGAAGGCGACTGAGGCTGTGAGACAGGAGACAGTGACAATGAAAGGAGGCAGTAGTAGTAGGACAGAATGAAGGAGATTGAGGCTGTGAGACAGGAGACAGTGACAGTGACAGCTGGGAGAGCCACGAAGAGTTGGGGCGAATGAGTCAGTGAGAATCGGCTATTGGGAGTGGATGGGCATGAAAAACTTACAGTGATCGGCTAGTGGGTTTCAACGAGTTACAACTAGGGCAGCTTGTGGGACTGAGAGTTGAGCTGCATGTTATGAAGAGTGCGGGTAGGTTCGCACGCAAATATATTTGCGAAAATCTTATTTGCATTTCATATCTGTTATGAACATTTTCAGCAGCACTGTATCTGAAGGGTATGTCTAGATTATGAATAAGATTGATTCCGTTAACAGTACCAGCTCACACAAGTGGGGTTTCCCATAAATTGGCGGACCCTGACATAATAAAATTTTAGGATTTTCTGAGAAACAGTGAGGTCAGTAACGTTGAACTCAGGGTATGCATCATTTAGAGAACTATGGTACCTTTGTTTTGAAGATTAAAAGTGGTGTTACATTTTTTCAACTACCTGTCGGTCTAGTGTTCATTAACTATCGATCTTTAACAGAATTTTTATCAGCCAGGTTTAATCAGGTATTCTTGATGTGAAGATTATCTTTGGCTCTTGTGTTACAATTGTTCAGTTCACTTTTATCATTAGGGCACAATTTACTTAGAAGTACATGATTGTTTCATATTCATGCATAAAGGGGACTGTCATTTTTTTCTTAATTTGATTTTACGGAACTCTCTTGAAGATAACCCTCCAGTGCATTTGACAGCTTCTTTTTGCAGCTTCAGCAGTATGTATGAAAATTTTCTGCCTTACCCCATACTAATATAAAGTACAATACATGTGGGTGTCTGGACCATAGAACATCTTCAATAGTTTACCTTCATTGCCTGTACGGGATCTTTTCCTCATTACAAACGCACAAGTACTTATTTTTGAACAGATCTCTTTAACATTTTTTGCGAAATTACTCTCTTGTTACTCTGCAAATCTTTTCTGAATGTCCTCTTATGCCTTATTCTTCAGTTTTTGCTCTCCTTACAAGTGTTCTCGTATAGGTTATTCTCTTTTCATTTGCAAACAGTTTGTTTTCGCTTAAATATTTATTTTCCTTGTCTACGTCCAATACAGTTTTTATTTATAAGTCATTTACTGAGCTTCTAAATCAAACGCATCACCTGCATACCTGAATTTGTTTTCTTTTACCGATGCTGCCACGTCATTCTCATATAGTGTGAAGAGTAATGGGCTGAGTTTCAAGCATTGTTCTACCCTATACTTCAGCACATATTGTTCACCTTGTGTCTTGATTCTACATTTTGTTCTCTGCTTCCTGCAAATGATTATATCAGACTAGCTGCATTCTCCCTGATACCGTATCTATACGGTTTTTACACCATGGCTTCACCAGGGCGATGAACCGCGCAGAACAACGTTATAGAGGGTGGACTGATAGGCAGCCACAAGTCCAGAGACCTTATAGCAAGAAAGCGTATTGATGTCAAGAGAGCTCTCATTCAGTAACTGATGCCACGAAATAAGCTAGCATTCGCAGAAGCCACACTTGAAACACCCTACAGCTCTGGCAGGGCTTCTGGAGGAGCTGACTAAACAAGAAAACTAAAGCGAATGACATCATTGCCATCCATGGCCAATGTTTGCCTGCTTCAGCCTGCTATGAGTCCTGGGATGGGTAGTAGCCCCGACACAATCTATGTAACGTGATCACTATAATATGATCACTCACCGTGAAGACCACTCGCAGCACAAGATGACATAGCCATCCGCCATCCACAGACATTGCCAACAGTGGCTACAGGTTCGCAGCTGACGTGGAGTTTGCATCCAGTCAACGTCGTCGCCCTGCACACATAAGTCATATTCTGGGTGACTACCTGCTACTGTCGGCCACCTTACAGGTGGGCCAAGTGTTTGGGTCTCGATCAACTTGTTACCCAGCTACACTGTTACTGTCATCCAGTGTGTGGAGGCCTATGATGTTACTGACAATTTCCCAGAGTAGGTGCACACAATCGGGTTTGGGCATGCTGGGCACCGTGGTTTAAACGAAGTCTATCGTGGTGTCTTATGGCTGTGACAACGAAGTGACTGAGCCACGAGGAGCTGCCGCTGTCATCAAGAGCCGACTGCAAGGCGCTTGCGTCTGGCTTCTCCAGCTGCAATGAGACCAGCAGCTGCGGCTTCCCGCATGTGTTGCCTGTCATATTGGAGAGAAGCTGAAATTATGTTGTGCTGCATAGTCACATACATCATCAAAACCAATAACCTCTCCAGCTATGACTCCGTCCATGTAATTGACATGAATAAAGAACTGTTATAACCAGGGATGTTTTACTAACAGTTCACTGTACGATACCAATCACCAACGCCTGCCTTCACAGCCCAAGTCCATGAGGGCAAATGACGCTCCATCCTGATTTTCCATCAGGTAATTCACCTGCCTCCATTGGGGGTGACATCCAGAAACTTCACAAGTTGAAAAAAGGTACACAAGTTATCTAAGGGTATACACAAGCAACCTCTTTGCCAGTAGGTTACTAAGCACTACAACTGTGAACACTGGGCTTCAAACTATGGCTATATTACATGTAGTGGAGTGGAGTTCGTTTTTTTTTTCTTTTTTCAGTCATTTCCATTTTCGTTTGGAAGTCAGGTACTATATCAAAGAGTCTCTGTTTCAGTCATACACTTATTCAGTTTTCTTTGTTTCGTCAGTCCTATATGCGGCCTCATTTTCAAGACCTAATTTCTACTTTATTCTCTCAGAGTTAGTTGTGAACTGGGGAAATGAAATTATCGTACGGCATTGCTGGCCGGGAGGCCCCATCCGGGAAGTTCGCTGGCGAGTCAAATTGCAGCCGATGCCATATTGGGTGACTGGCGTGCCGGTGATGAGGATGAAATGATGATGAGTACAAAACGACACCCAGTCCACGAGCGGAGAAAATGTCCAACCCGGCAGGGAATCGAACCCAAGCACGACTCACGCTCCGTCCTCACACCTTTACGTCTGCCAGTACCTCGTCTCCTACCTCCCAAACTTTACAGAAGCTTGGGTAGCTCAGTTGGTAGAGCACCTGCCCGCGAAAGGCAAAGGTCCGGAGTTCGAGTCTCGGTCCTGCAAACAGTTTTAATCTGCCAGGAAGTTTCATATAGCGCACACTTCGCTGCAGAGTGAAAATCTCATTCTGGAAACATCCCCCAGGCTGTGGTTAAGCTATGTCTCCGCAATATCCTTTCTTTCATGAGTGCTAGTTCTGCAAGGTTCGCAGGAGAGTTTCTGTAAAGTTTGGAGGGTAGGAGACGAGGAAGTGGCAGAAGTAAAGCTGTGAGGACGGGGCGTGAGTCATGCTTGTGTAGCTCAGTTGGTAGAGCACCTGCCCGCGAAAGGCAAAGGTCTCGAGTTCGAGTCTCGGTCCGGCACACAGTTTTAATCTGCCAGGAAGTTTCAAGAAAAAAGTCGCTCCACGAAGAAATTATCCGAATGGAACAGAAACCGATAGATATTACGTACATTTGCAGAGAAACAAATGATTGTAATTTCGTAAATATTGGATAATTTATTCAAGAGGAAGAACTTCACAAATTGAGAAAGTCAATAACGCGTTGGTCTACCCGTAGCTCTTACACAAGCAGTTATTCGGCTTGGCATTGTTTGACAGAGTTGTTGATTGTCTTACATACGTGCTACGATATAGTGCCACATTCTGTCCAGTTGACATGTTAGATTGTGAAATTCCCGATGTGGCTGGAGGGCCCTGATTGTAAAACTCCAAAAGTTCTTAACTGGGGAGAGATTTTGTTGGTGAAGGGAGGGTTTGGCTCGCAAGAAAACAAGTAGGCAATCATCCTCTTGCTGAAAATTAATAAGCCCAGTACGGGTTGGCATAAAGAGCAATAAAGCGATGTTTAGAATATTGTTGACGTTCCGCTGTGATCTATGGGCGACGTGGATGACAACAAAAGGGGTCCCGCTATGAAATAAAATGGCACACTAGACCATCAGTCTTGGTTGTCGGGCCACATGGCATGCAGCAGTGAGGTTGGTATCCCACCACTGTTCGGGGCGTCTCCAGACACAGCTTCGACCTGGAATCTCATTCAGTGGTGAAGAATTGTTTTCAATGATCAGATCCGTTGTGAACTGATCCCCGACGACCAGCGGAGACGTGTCTGAATTGAACCCTCAAGATCAGGAAAACATGTCTTGGAGACGCCTCAGACAGCAGTGGGATACCAACCTGACTGTTGCCCACCATACAGCCCGACAATCAGGAGTGATTGTATGAGGTGCCATTTAATTTCATTGCCCCCTTTAATTGTCATCCGAGCCACCATTACGGCGCAGTGGTGCGCTGACGATATTCTACGGCTCGTTCTGTTGCCCTTCGTGGCAAGCCATCCTGGGCTTACATTTCAGAGAAATAAAGCCTGCTGCACATGGCGAGGGTTTCTACTGCTTGTCTTCGTGCTTTCCAAACACTGTCTTATAAGAATATGAAATGATAGTTATGTGTTTGATCAGATACAGAGCCAAGTAACTTCCTGAAAAGAAAGTTTCAGTAAAGAATTAACAACAACCGTAATTTTATATACACAAAAAAGAGATCAAACCATCCCTTTATAGCAGTCATAAATACGGATAGACTGAGCTATATTCTTGTTTGATTGAATAAGTAATAAAATGATCTGCAAGTCAGTATGTGATGGTGAAAATACTGCTCCGCTACAACATTTAGATTAAAACAATTATAATTAAAATTACCAATTTTAACTAATTATTCACTAATTTGAGTGATTTTGCCCACAGTTTAAAGACGGCTTTCCATCATTTTAAACTTAGTGCAGTTGGATTTTTTAATTTCTCACCACTTTATAGACAGCAAAAGTGGATTTTTGAATTTCTCACCACTTTAAACTTAGATCCATACATATTATGCAAACGGATATGAATATATGTACATTCGTATGTATGCATGGTACGCTTTCTTCCTAAACCATTGGACCAGTTTCAGTCAAACTTCGTACACATATCATTTACTGTTTGGAAATCATCGCTGTGGGGATAAGAACCACCTACCTATCATTTGGGTGGGCGTTAAAAAGCTGTGTATCCCACAACGGGAGAATACTCACGTTGTAGTCATCCTATCTTTCAGAATGATAGCGCTTAGAAACTTACAACAAACTTTACACAACATTTCAAACATTTACGAAACTTTTTGTAGGTGACGACACCCGAAAAATGATGAAATGGGATAAGCTTGTCGTTAATACATATTTGCTGTTCATGCAGTAGAGTGCCACTTGAGGCATGATGTTTTAATTTACATCTTTACTACACATTACACCTTTACTACTAATTGTATTCGCGGCACATTTTTGGACAGTATTCTCATATATCACTGAATGTACCAGAAAAATTATATCATTGTACGACCCACGATGTCTTAAAAAATGGTATGCCTGGAAAACTGCCGCATCATGCAAGATGTTTGCATTTATTGCTTCGTAGCTATTAACTCTATTGACAACACTTTTAGCAGAGAGTACCCATATCTGATGCTGAATGCAGTTGCAAAAGTTATATGGTCTTCAGAAAATACACTAGGTGATCAGAAGTATCCGGACACCTGCCTGAAAATGACTTACAAGTTCGTGGCGCCCTCCATCGGTAATAATGCTGGAACTCAATACGGTGTTAGTCCACCCTTAGCCTAGATGACAGCTTCCACTCTTTCAGGCATACGTTCAGTCAGACGCTGGAAGGTTTCTTGGGAAATGGCAGCTCATTGTTCACGGAGTGTTGCAGGACTCTGTGCAGGCCAGTCCATTACAGAGATGCTATTGTCGTGTAACCACTCCGCCACAGACCGTGCATTATGAACAGGTGCTCGATCCTGTTGAAAGATGCAATCGCAATCCCCGAATTGCTGTTCAACAGTGGAAAACAATGTGGTTAAAACATCAATGTAGGCCTGTTCTTTGATAGTGCCACGCAAAACAACAAGGTGTCCAACCCTTTCCATGAATAACAAGACCATACCGTAACACCACCGCCTTCAAATTTTACTGTTGGAACTACGCACGCTGGCAGACGACGTTCAACGGGCATTCGCCATACCCACACCCTGCCATCGGATCGCCACATTGTGTACCGTGATTCGTCACTCCACACAACGTTTTTCCACTGTTGAATCGTGCAATGTTTACGCTCCTTACACCAAGCGAGGCGTGGTTTGGCATTTACCGGCGTCATGTGTGGCTTATGAGCACCCGGTCGACCATGAAATCCAAGTTTCCTCACCTCCCACCTAACTGTCATAGTACTTGCAGTGGATCCTGATGCAGTTTGGAATTCCTGTGCAATGGTCTGGACAGATGTCTGACTATTACACATTACGATCCTCTTCAACTGTCGACGGTCTCTGTCAGTCAACAGACAGGGTCAGCCTGTACGCTTTTGTGCTGTACGTGTCCCTTCACGTTTCCACTTCATTATCACAGCGGAAACAGTGGACCTACAGATGTTTAGGAGATTGGAAATCTCCCGTACAGATGTATGACACGAGTGACACCCAATCACCTGAGCACGTTCGAAGCCCGTGAGTTCCGCGGAGCGCCCCGTTCTGTTCTCTCACGATGTCTAATGTCTACCTAGGTCGCTGATATGGAGTACTTGGCAGTAGGTGGCAGCAAAATGCATCTAATATGAAAAAGGTACGTTTTTGGGGGTATCCGGATACTTTTGATCACATAGTGTATGACGTAAGATACAGAGCTTTCTGAGAAACAGCCGCATCATACATGACGTTTTAATTTATTAATTTCTTACTATTGATTCTATTCACAACACATGTCACAGACAGTAGCCACAAATAGGCTATCACTGGATGTAACTGCAAAATTATATCACTGTGCGGGATATAATTCATGGGTCACAACGTCATAAAGATCGAGCTCAACGAACATGAAACTACAGGAGAAATATGTGTACAAATACGTGTTAAATATTTAAATATAGTTGACATATGTTTTACATGTGCATACACAGCAAAGCTACAGGTAAAAGGCTCATCCTAAGCCCCTGGAACGCCTTCAACCAAATTTCTTCCACATATAAGTAGAAATCTGGAATGAAATATGTCGGTGTGAGAACCACCAGCCTCCTGTTGAGGTGAGCGTGATAACGTGGAGAGAGATGGAGGAGGAGGAGGAGGTGGACGAGGGGTAATGAAGAGATGGGCCCAGAGAGGGAAAAGAGGAAATAGTCAAAAAATGTGGAGGAAGAAATGGAGAGAGAGGTGGGAGAGGCGGAGACAAGAGGAAGGAAAGAGGAGGAAATGGGCAGAGTCAGGGGATGGAAGAGATAGCAGAGAGAGGTGGACGAGGAGATGAACAGAGAGAGAGGGTGGAGGAAATAGACACAGAAAGGAAAGAGAAGGAGATGGACAGAGAGACAGAAGAGGTGGAGATGTACAGAGAAAGGGGGAGAGGAAATGGACAGAGAGAGGGGGACGAGACAGACAGAGAGAGGAGATGGAATTGGAGGGAGGAGGAGAAGATGGGCAGAGGGGGAAGGAGCACATGGACAGAGGGGAGAAGAGCAGATCGACAGAGCGAAGGAGGTTGAGGAGGTGGATTGAGAGGGGGAGTGGGGGTGGAGAAGATGGACTGAGAGGGTGATGGAGGTGATTGGGAGAGGGAAAGAGGAAATTCACTGATAGAAGATTGGAATAAATAGATATCTGGTCATCGCCGAGAAATGAGATAGTAGTGATATGTTTATAGTAATCCATCTTTTTAAACTTAAAAGGAATGGGCTCTTGGAATCCAAACTTAAGGTAACTAGGGTGGTGTAAATTTTTTACACATTAATTACAGGGTGGGCCAAATAAAAGTGAACCGGATGATTGGTTATTATTTCTGTCAGCATTAACGGAAGAGAAAAACGCCTACTGTTACTTCCAGCAGGATGGAGCACCTGCCTTGGAGCACGTGTACACACTCTTCACGCCTGACAGAGATGTCAGCAGAGGAAAGTCTGGTCGCATACCTAGCTGGTCCCCGACGTCACCTAATCTGTCAGTGTACGATTACTTCGTGTCGGGCCAAGGTGTATTGCAACAACTCTCATAGTCTTCAAGAACTGCAGCAGAACATTTCCAATGAGACTGCACCAATTCCAGCCGCCCGGCTTCTATATGCCTTCAGTAACTTGCTGACCAGGGCTCAGATGTGCCAAGAGATGAATGGTGGTCAGTTTCACACCTGCTGCAGTCATGTTAGTACTGTATTTCCTTTCTTCTGCTGTTTTTGTTTGTACCCTGGTACTCTGTTCGCTGGGCCACTCTTATTTGCCCCACCTTGTATTAGCATAGAACAAGTGTACTTATTCTCAGGACAAATCAGTTCCATTCTTCTGGTGGTGATTGCTTAAACAGCCCAAGTGAAGTCGAGGAAATTGTTGAGATGTTAAATAAAGACACAATTGTTCTGACGTAAATGTTTAAACAGCACATAGTTATAAATCTGGGTAGATGGATTATGTACACTAACGTCACGGGAAAATCAATGATTTGAAGTGACCCAACCTATTCTGGGCCACTATTCGTCTGAAAGGGTGTTTTAACGTAATGACAACAAAACTTACCTACGACTTACTTGATTAGCACATCGGCTGAGCTGGCTGCTACTACCTGGTTATGGCTGGAATAAAACTTTAAAAATTGGCAATTCACGCTCCGAACATTTTTGGGACGCAGCAGAGTTTGTAATCCTCAACCATTTGAAATGCAGGACAACTGATGTTACAACCTGATCCAATATCAGTAGGTAACCCAACATGGATTCTGATGCATTGGGGCTGGGGAAAAACTTGCTCATCATGGAGGATGACCTGTGACCCAAGTTATGTTATCTTGAATACTGACGTCATAGAGCTGGGTGAAATCTGTTAACCATGCAGGCTGTGCTAAGGGTAGTCGTCTTGAACTGAGCCCCTCATAAGGCAATGCTAATGTGAGTGATCTAGGATTTTACACTCAGAAGAATTGGGATAGGTGAACCATCTTGAATTTAAGAATCTCTCCCAGTTTTTTTTTAATTTCCCGCCATGGCGCAATTGGCATTAGTCAGAGGGTGGATGGAGGGAGAGCTAGGAAGGAATTGCGATACTGTTTTATGGTTACATCATAGATGATGTCATTAGAGATCTTCAACAATGACACCGGTGCCAGAATGTACCCAGTACTTGTATTTCAGAAGTTACAGAATGGACATTTCTCACTCTTGGAAAGTGTCTTCCAGAAGCCAGAAGGGCTGGAGGCATGTGGTAGAATGATGCGCTGAGCTCCTACTACTGGTGGAAAATTTCACTGATATCCCACCAGTACTTCCGCCAGTAGACGCAGCTATGGCGTGTTGCATGATCTTCAGCTATACGAACATCTCATAGTTGCACAATTCTTTCATGTTAACCAGTCAGCCAACAGTGTACTTAACTATGTGCACGAGCACACCCACAGATCTTTCATCTACGTCTACGTCTACATTTCGTCTATGTCTCCATGCGCACTCCGCATACCACTGAACAGTGCACGGTCGTGGCTAATTTGTACCATAGCTAGTCACTCCCTTGCCTGTCCCACTCACAAATGTTTGAGGGAGAAATGATTACCTGTATGCACCTGTGTGAGCTCTAAACTCAGTTATCCTATACTTACGTTCCTTATGAGAGATGAACGAAGGAGGCAGCAGAATCGTTCTGTCGTCTGCTGTAAATGCTGGTTCTCTGAACTTCTGCAGTTGGATTTCGTGAACAGGTGGTCTTCCCTCCAAGAATATCCATCTAAATTCAAGAAACATTCTCTTGACAATCTTACACTGACTGAAAAGACCGGTAGTTAACCCAGTAAAACGCCTCTGATTTGTTTCGATGTCTTCGTTTACTCCGACCTGTTGGACATCCCAAATAACGGAGTAGTATTCAAGAACAAGTTGCACAAGCACATCGTACAAGGTGTTCTTCAGAGGAGCGCTATCGCTTCCCAGTAATCTCCCAATAAACCGTCGCCGACCATTGGCTTCTCCTATAACAAATGTTTTGTGCTAGTTCCCTTTCAAGTCGTTTTGCAACGTTATGCCTAGATATCTATTCAATGTGATGAAATCAAGCAGCATACCATTAATACTTTAATATTGTATTACAGAAATATTTGTCCTTAAGATCCGTATTAACTCACATCTATGATCCTTTTAAGCAGGCTGTTACTCATCACCCCAAACAGAAATCTGACCATGCCATCCGGAATTCAAATCGTTCAACGCTATTTCCCTTACACAAAAGCGTCATTAGCAAACGATCTCAGCATACTTCCCACTCCTTCCCACAGATCATTTATGTACATGGAGAACAGGTGTGGTCCTACCCACTTCCCTTCGTGATTCCTGACGTTACCTTTGCCTCTTAAGAACACTTGCCGTCCAGGAAAACGTAATGGAGTTCTCTTACGAGGGATGTCTAATAAGCGAGTATCCCTATTTTCTAAAAACAAGCATTACACCCAGTTTATCACACAGATATAATTTTCTTGACATTGTGCATTGCTCCAGGAACTTTTCGATACAGGAGCCATGTTTTTCCAAGCACTTTTGGTAACGTGACACAACTTTTTCCCAACCACTGTTGTACCAGGTCGGGTCCTGTGCTCGTAACCATTTGTTCACTGTTGCGGTGACTTCATCATCGGTGTTGAACTGCTTAGCTACAAGATGGCCTCTGAGCTGCGGGTACTTGTGAAAATCACTTATTACAAGATCTCGTGAAATGGAGGATGAGGGAACACTTCCCACTTGAATCTTCCGAGCTCCGCCTGAGTCATTCGAGCTGTATGAGGCCGAGCGTCGTCGTGAGGAAAGAGAACTTAGCGAGACAAAAGTTCAGACGTTTTCTTTTGATGGGAGCTCGCAGATTCTTAAAGACGAGCACAGAACACGACCTGGTACAACAGTGGTTTGAACAGACTTTTGTCACGTTACCAAAAATACTTAGAGAAATGTGGTGACTATGTAGAAAAGTAGCAGAAGCATCGTTCAATGCCAATAAAATTATTTAACGTGAAAAATTGTGTGTATCGTCGTTTTTTATTTTTATAAAATATGGAAGCTTACTTACTGGACGCCCTTCCTAGTAATGGCCCTGAGCATGTCTCAGTTTAGAATGGGGAAACCTGGATTACAGTACTATAACTGTTGATGGATTTTTTTAATCTACTATAAAATATTGTTCTTGTCCATTTTAATCCTCTGAGGAAAGTTTTGTGGCACCCAGCTAAAATTAACTTATTTTAGACGTGTTGTGGATAATAAATCATTTAAGTGGTTAATCATCGCCATACATCGTTTCCCTGTTATTTGTATCATTTAATTTAAATCAAATAAGTAACCACCTCGAGAGTCTGCTTTGATACATTGTATAGTTACGATATTACTAGAGCCGTTCCTCAAACACTCATTGTTGGACCCTCTTCGTCAATTGTAAAGGCACACCAATGTAGGTGGCCGGCCGGTGTGGCCGAGCGGTTCTGGGCGCTTCAGTCTGGAACCGCGCGACCGCTATGATCGCAGGTTCGAATCCTGCCTCGGGCATGGATGTGTGTGATGTCCTTAGGTTAGTTAGGTTTAAGTAGTTCTAAGTTCTAGTGGACTGATGACCTCAGATGTTAAGTCCCATAATGCTCAGAGCCATTTGAACCATTTTGAACCAATGTAGGCGGGAAAGGATATCTTGCAAGAAAATCTGATTTAGATTCACATTTTCACTTCATATTACATGATCAATAAAACTGTGGGAAATCAGCCATAAACAAACTTTCCCTTCAGGTAATATTTCAGCTGTAGGCCGTTCAGCCAACTGCAGAGCGAATGGTGAAATCCTGTTTCCCTGTCGATCAGAATTTGTGGTAAAAAATCCTTTATACAGGCCGTTGAAGCATCATATGCTACATCTCAGCCACCAGTGTGGTATTTCTTCCACTACGATTTTCCGTTTACGTGTGCGCAATTGGCTCACTGAACAGTAGCGGCGAACGGTAGCGTTTTATCGTCAGTTTCTACGATTCGCTCTGAAGATGGATGATCGGTTTACAGCCGAAATATTAGCAGTAGTAAGGACTGGTTACCGCTAGATTAACGTGATTTTATGGATTAACTCTTATTGGTAAATCCATGTGGTACAGCTCTCTATGAATTGGTACTTCTGAAACTATTAGCGAAGGACCCTACCGCTGAAAGCCTCAGTGTTGTTTCACATGGAGAACAATTAGCAGAAATTCTCTACCAAAATGCGTCACATACTTGCCTGGCCGACCTTGGCACATTTATAGTCAGTCGCATTTGTCCCTCCGTAACATCAGCACTCTGCTCCATTTTTATGCACTGTGAATAAGACTGTCATTCCTTTGTAGTACATTCGTGGTCGTTAAATACTAATCCACACTCCAAGCACAGTCACAGTCCACTTCACCTCGTTCCATGCCATTTAAAGAAGCCCAACGTAGCTGTTAGTTCTAACGCGCCCACTGACGTTTCTCCTATGTAGTGTACTTACATGAAGGCAGGGAACAGAACAGAAATCTGTATGTGGTAAATAGGAGTTGAGAGATATAAAAGCTGTAGGAGCCGAGAGATGTAAAAGATTCACAGGAAAGCTGCGCGCTTTGTCTCCTCCTTACTTAGTTGGCAAGAGAACGTCACAGAAATGTGCAGCAAACCCCAGTGGAAAAATGTAGAAGAACGGAGATTTGCCCGCTCAGAATCTTAGGTGTCAATGTTCCAAATATCAAACAAGAAACTTGTAATTTAAATGAAGTCACGAGTAGTATTTCTTACTGTTTCTTATTGAACACGATCTGTTAATCGAATAGGATGTGGCGGGGGGGGGGGGGGGGGGGGTGGCGGGAAGGAATTATTCTGTTACGCCGCGTATAGTCACCACACAATGACTAGCTGTAGCTGTAATATATATATTCTGCATTGAATTTCCTCGCAGAGACAGGTTATTTGTCACGATCGTGTGAAAATCAGTTCCTTTTGTTTGCGAAAATTTTCGCGTCTTTGTTAACTTTTGGAAACTCTTACGTAGAGTTTCGTTCCGTCATCTAATCAGTGAGATAAGTTTTCGCCTAATGTTACACCAGGTATTGAACTGGTCCGAGGACTTTATTTGAAACAGGACTCGATTCTTAATAGAGACACGTCATCAGAAACGAAAGTGTCGTCGAACAGCTCTTGGGAGTGCGATGGTACTTCGCATTCTCTCCCGTTTATTATTACTTCGTAAACTCGCTCATGTGGTCGATGGTGGGCTGGCAGCGATACATTGCCTCTTTTTAGTCGAGACCAACAAAAACATATGTTCTGTTTTTAAGATTATTAAAACAGGTGGCTGTACTAACATGCTCAAATATTCCCGAACGACTTGAATTGTGTTCCGTGTGATTTGCATACAGTCCACACAATATAACTTTCGTGCAGCTCCTACAATCTCTTTCCGGTACCATCTATATAAAATGATCACTACAAGAGACCAGTAGGATCTGTATGGCTGTCAATGCAGATGCAAATCAATACCACAGCAATGTACATATCAGGAAGTACACTATTAGATATGACACAGACTTGAATTCTTGAAACTCAAAGGTATTACAGCATGTGACATTCGGAAAAGCAAGTTACATGACGAACCTTCTTTTACCTAAACGCATCCCAGGTCTCCTAACCTGCAACCACTGTCTCTGTCCAGTAACTACAAAAGATCTTAAATATGGTTACAATCACAATTAAAACGTGGGCGCATAATTAAACTTGAAACGACCTGATCTAAAGTTGGTGCTGGACGGGGAGTCGAACCCAGCAGCTAATCTGTTTCTTAACAAAGCACTATCAAACATCAGAGATCGAATTAGTTCACCAGAAACCGAAATGACGTGGCGAAAATGTTTTGCTTGCGGGGATTCGAACACGCCGCCTATCTCCTTAGTATTCTAACCGCAAACAGGGGTGAGTTTTTCGCATGTCTGAACTCGAAATAACGTGACGATGGTACTGTTCTGACTGGGAATCAAAATGCACACATGTAAGTGGTGTTGACTGCACACAACAGGACGTTATCTATTAACATCTTATTCACCTGTAGTTAGAACTGGCATGCTTCAACCTGAAATGATTTCATGAAAAGTTATTTGACTGTCTGGAAGACAAAAACAGCACCAATCGTTACTGTTCACAACGTTAAAAATCTTTAATGTTTTTGCCTGTTGCGGAAGCTACAGTTTGAAGTGACATGATGAAAGGTTTTGTGCCGGACCAGGATCCGAAACGAGACCCGCAATTTTGCGGAGACTTTGAAAAGTTTCAAAATCTTGGGAAAACAACAAAACAATCCAACCGAACGTCACTAATCGCTAGTTCATGATTTTCTTTCAAACTATGGATGCTCCGCACTGGATGACAGTTCTGACTGCCCGAGGATGTTTACAGCCTGTTCTAAACGTTTACATCACTGTCCAGCTCCACCGATAATAGGCAGTTGTCTCCGCTACCCAGTGCCTAATTCCAAATTGATTTCGTGATCAGTGAAATATTATCACATTAAGACCATCAGCAAGAAATGACAACATGGAAGGATGTGGAAGTTTCTGCAGAAGTGTTGTTTTCCACTTGAGTTTCTCCGATGTTGTATGTATATAATATATATATATACAACATCACATAAGCTAGATCATATTATGATCCAGTGGTAAATCTAGCACACTACAAACGCAAGGCCAAGATACTGCGCAAGGTCTTGTCTTTATTTTCCTTTTAACCGCATTTCGTCTCATATAACTGTGTAGTAAGGTCGTTGCCACTTATTCTCTTGCAGTATATGTTGTGAAGTACTTTGAAGTATGTAATCTACCACTGCAGGGAAAATGTTATTGAAAAATTGAATGTTGGTCCACAAGTTCGTGGAGAGTTTGTTTGGCATGCTGTCACGCAGGTGTCTGTAAGTGTATTTATCAAAAGTAGTTTTTTATTTGAAATTCTTGAATTGCTCTTGTGGCTACTTTCTGAATTTAGCAGAGTTGAAGGTTATGAGGAACGTTTTTAAATGTTAAAAGACAGAGCGTGAAACAGAAAAAAGTCTAACATCTCTGGCATTTTATTTTCTTTGGATTTAATTGAGAGTTGCAGACAACGGAGACAGATGGAAGCATTTGAGGTGTGTATGGGATACGTGAGTTGATTGGGTAAGCGCATCCCATCGACGATGAGGTCATTAGAGGCTTAGAAGAAGCTAGAACTGGGAATATGGGGAGGAAAACAACTGTGACCTTTCAAAAGAAAAATCCCAGCATGTGCCTCAATCTGTTTATGGAAATAACGGGCAATTTATATCAAGATGAACAGACGCGAATTTGAACCATGGTGCGTTAACTTCTTGAAAAAATATAATGGTTGGCCATAACAAAAAATATTTGAAGCAAAGGCCAATGTGAGTCCACAAAATATAATGTCATGCATCTTTTGGCAAAAGGACGATGTTTCGTGTTACTAACGGTATCCGAGGAGCGTTTACATCGTTGTTGGCATCTGTTGCCAGGAACTGAGACGGCTTGCTGTCTAGCTACTAGTGAAAAAGTCAGCAGGGATACGTGTGTGGTTTGATTTCGTGAGCACAGATCTTTCTTTTACGTTATTTCCAGTTCATACATGCTCACATCTCACTACTGATGAAGTAAGACATTCCTTAACGTCTGTTCATGGTTAGAAAATGATGGCTGTAGGTGCCGGTTGGTAATCCCTGTAAACAAAAATTTTCGCCTCGTTATGTTACTACTAGTGAACAAATTCGATATCTAACCTTCTAGCAAGCTTAATTAAAAATCCGTTTAGGTGCTGAGTTGGACTCTACTACCAACACAAAATTTTCATCACGTCATTTCAAGTTTAAAACATACGCAAACTTTGTTATATGTGACTGAAATCATATTTAGGTTGTGGTGTCACCGCCAGACACCACACTTGCTAGGTGGCAGCCTTTAAATCGGCCGCGGTCCGTTAGTATACGTCGGACCCGCGTGTAGCCACTATCAGTGATTGCAGACCGAGCGCCGCCACACGGCAGGTCTAGAGACACTTCCTAGCACTCGCCCCAGTTGTACAGCCGACTTTGCTAGCGATGGTTCACTGACAAATTACGCTCTCATTTGCCGAGACGATAGTTAGCATAGCCTTCAGCTACGTCATTTGCTGCGACCTAGCAAAGCGCCATTACCAGTTACTATTGATGCTGTAAAACATGTACCGTCAAGAGCGATGTTCACCATTTACGGATTAAAGTTAAGTATTCCAACAGTTACGTCCTTTTTTGCTAAAGCCTAACTTCCTTGTCCTGTTCCAGACCTCACGCCAGCCTGCGTGAGCTAAAACACGTGCCTTTCGGCTTCCTCTCATAGTGGGTTGGCTCTCTTGCAAATCCACAACATAGGTCTTTTGGGGACTAGATAACAGGGACAATGGTTATTGGGTAGGAGTCGTGGATACTAGTCCAGTAACAAAATTATCGTCATACAAAGATAAACTTGCTTGTTGAAATTTATTGTAATAAATGTGAGTTTAAAAACTTCAAAAACTGTGTCATCTCTAATAACTTATTTCCTGATATCTGGATTATCGAGGTATTGATCTGCTTCTAGATTGATAGCCATACAGATAAGTATTCGCCAATGATCTCTTTTAGTAACCATTTGGTGTCGTGAGACGACTTTATCGATAAGAGATTATAGAGCCTGTCAGACAGTTACGTTTTGTGAGATGCATGCAAATCAGCTGGAACGCATATCATCTCGTTCGGATAGTTTTGGGCAGAATAGGAGATTGAAAATTTTTTGTGAGATATTGTTGTCTTTGTTCAAAATACAGTAACTAATAACAGCTTTTACGAAACGTAACCATGAGTAGATGGGGTAGCAGTTAGGAAATTTATATCAGCTTCTCGGCAGAAGAGAAGTGAAGACAGATGTCACATTGGTTGGTTGGGAGGGGCAGACGTTGGTTTAGGTGTTTTCGTATGCATTGGAATACTTTTCACGGTACACAGCGTGCTTCATGTAACACTGACCCCTAAGTTGCCTTAGTAACTGTTCAGAAAGGGAACTAACTCCCCAATCAAAATACCCAGGAATCTGAATTGTAAGTCAACATTTACAGGTAGCTAAATAATTCGATTTATTTAGTTGGCAGTTATTATATTTATCAGCATGAAGCTTTTGTCCCTCCGGAATATCTTTATGGCTCTTACCGTGAAAACGTCTAGTTCATATTAAAAGTAGGAAAGGTCAGGGAGCAGACAAACCTTATACATTTGGATTATTCGGTAAAATTGCATTATTTCAGATAGACCTACTGACCAGTTTTGAGTTCTAGGTGATTTTTATCACATAATTTAGTCATATGAGTTGACCGGTTTGTACTGAGCCAGCTACTCTCAGACATGTCTTCAGTATTTCATCACTTAAGTCTACTTTTATTCCATATTTGAAGGCAGATTAGAAAACTATGTTAACGCAATAACATTAATAATTGATTTAAATGTGGTGTAGCTGACCGATGATAATTTTATGAAGAAACAGAAACATTAGCTTACATTACGGTCCCGAAAGCTTAATTGTGGGAAAAAAACTTGTAACACCAATTGAAAAGTGGAAAGGGAAACGTCTGATATCTCTTTAAGAGTGTACAGCACAAGATTAGATGAAAATCACGTATAGAGTTATTCTGTCTCTTTGATCATCTGCAGGGTGGTTTGAAAGACCTCTCAGTTGTCGAGTGCTACTAACGGATGCAGGTATATTGGCTAGACGATTCACTCGTCTCGACCTTGCGGAGATGTTTCGCGACTGCCAACCCTTAATGCTAGGTGACATTTGCGAGGGAGCTATGAGAGTTGATGTCCTCCGACGCTTTCATCATATGTGACATTCAGACGACAGATATTGGGGTGCTGCAGGTTAACAGAGAACGCAAGCTGTAGCAGCCTGTGTCGTCTCCTTCTCCTTGGTAACACAAATTGTAGGAGGCAGGGCTGAGTAGCGCACATATTGAAATTCCAGTATCCGCCGGCTTTCAAATACAGTGCCCTGTGGTCTTCTTGAATGTTGGTAACTGATAATACCTTCTACCACATACAATCAGTTCTTTCTACAACAGTGAAACGTAAATATTACTAAACTGCTCCATGAAAAAGAAGCTCATACGCGTACCGGTGTTTTTCGTCTCAGTAGCGAAAACTGACACAGTAGTGTCTTCCATTACATTACGAGCAGAGTTCAGAAATATTCTACTCTAGATTTCTCTAAGAAGCCATAAAATATTCAGTTGTTTCGAATAAACGAAGGATGCACATTAGCTGCCTTTCCTGTTATTTGTGTAAAGGAACTATCGAATATTGGGAATCCATATCAATAAAGACAATTAGTCCTCGATATCGGATAATTTCGACCGTTTACACGTATCAGATCACATTTGGCTACGTTTATAGACTTCTGCAAATTTTTCTCCATGCCACAACAATTTCTAACCCTTTCACCTAGCTACACACACCTGCGATCAGACTTCTAGAACTACAGAAGCTATCCGCCAGATTACTTACTGCGTGCAAGGTCAACAGCAGTGGCCCTTTCCCCCACAGTTAAGTTTGCCCAGCAACACTTTTGCTTCTGAAGGCGCATCTCTATTAAACACGATTTACTGAGTTACGTTGGCTAGAAATCCTTCATTCCAATCGCAAGTATACACTGAGTTGACGAAAGTGTTAGGATACCTCCAAATAACGTGTCGATTCTCCCTTTGCCCAGCGAAGTGCAGCAACTCCTCGTGCCACGAACTCAAGAAGTCTATGGAAATCCCCGGCAGATATACTGAGCCGTACTGTCTGTATAGCCGTCTATAGCTGTGATGGTGTTGCCGGTGGAGGATACTATGTGCAAATTGACCTCTCTGTTACGTCCTACTAATGATCGACGGGATTCATGTCGAGCGATCTGGGTCGCCAAATAATTTTCTCGAATTGTTCAGAATGTTCTTCAAACCAGTCGCGAACAATTGCGGCCCGGTGACATGGTGCATTGTCATCTATAACAATTTCGTTGTTGTTTGCAATTATGAAGTCCATAAATTGCTGTCAATGGCTTCTAAGTAGACGAACATAACCAGGACACTGTCCATTCCACGTAAACACAGCTCACACCATTACGGAGCGTCCTCGTGCATCACGTAACTTGAATGTCGGAAGCTTACTCAATCTGTAAAGCGGAGTAGGCACCGAGGAATGACAAATCGCCGGCAGTTGTGGCCGAGCGGTTCTAGGCGCTTCACTCTGAAACCGTGGGACCGCTACGGTCGCAGGTTCGAATCCTACCTCGTCTGTGGATGTGTGTGATGTCCTTAGGTTAGTTAGGTTTAAGTAGTTCTAAGTTCTAGGGGACTGATGACCTCAGATGTTAAGTCCCATAGTGCTCAGAGCCATTTGAACTATTTGAACCACTGATGCAGCCCAGAGGGGGGGGGGGGGGGGGGGAGGGGGCTGTACTATTCTGTGGGGGACTTTCAACTGCCTTCCATGGGACATGTAGTTGTAATCAAAGCCACCGTAGTAGCTGTGGACGACGTGAGGATTACTGCGGACAGTATATCCTTTCATGATTACCGTCTTCCACTACAGTAATGGCATCTTCTAAGAGGATAATGGTCGTGTCGCCAGACACGAATCGTGCTAAAACTCAAGTTAATGTCTTCACTACCAAATGCGCCTCATATGAACCCGGTGGATTACATCTGGGGCTTTATCTCGCTCTAACTCCACCCGCACGAACTACCGTCTCGTAATTTACGAGAACTGTGTAAACGGTGAGTCGAGATCTCTTGCAACATATGCCCTGAAACCTATCAATGCCTTTGACAAGGGGCAGCAGAACTCTATTGCTTCCCAAAGGTGGAGCAACACGCTATTGAGCCGGCTGTTACAATGTTTCGGCTCATCAAAGTTTATACGCATATTCCATATGTGCAACGTTATGGAACTGTATTCTGATTCACTGTGTAATCTCCGCTAGTTACCGAATGGTGGCTTACGGGGTACAATAGTAGACAGAGACAAAGTAAAATAACGAAATAGGTAAAGTAAGAACGGTAATTGTATTATTTAAATATCGATCCGTTCTAAATAATGAACGTGACGCACATAAATGAAACAGTAAAACGTTTCCATCACTTAGCATCATATTTCGTGCTTACAACATCTCAGAATTCTGATTGTGATATCAAAGTTTTGGTCTTACCCGTTCATCAAGCACTGCGACATTATCTTTGGAACGAGAGATGCAAGATACAAAACGTATCGGCTGAAGCAGAAGGCAGTTTCTAGTTATGTGGCATGAAATAATGTCCCTAAGAACAACTCGTAAGCGTCGAAGTTGGAGCTTGAAAGAAAAAAGCGATTCAGGCTGCGGCGGGAATGGCACGCTGACTCAACAGCGCGGTTTCACGGCGGCATTCAGATGTGCACAAGCGGTCACCAATTGTGCGATTTTCCGCTTCAGAAGAAAGCAATCAGTGCCGTGGCGAGCGCTGCTGGGTGAGCGGCGACACTGCAGCTTTTTCTGCGCTCTCATCCGCCGCTCCACGCTTACGGGAAGCGAAATATTCTCAACTGCAGTTCCCCGCAGTCTCTTCGGTAGCTCGGTTAATAGATAGTTTTGAACTAACATGAAGGCATACAGTTCACAAACAAATTCTAAGAAATAACACACTGAGTTTGTGGTGATTAGAAGGGAAACTTCTATCAAATCGATTTCCAAAAAATGGCTCTAAGCACTATGGACTATGAGGTCATCAGTCCCCTACACTTCGAACTACTTAAACCTAACTAACCTAAAGACATCACACACATCCATGCCCGAGGCAGGATTCGAACCTGCGAGCGTAGCAGCAGCGCGGTTCCGTTCTGAAGCGCCTAGAACCGCTCGGCCACAACGGCCGAGCAAATCGATTTTAGTTTCTTGTTTGGTATAATCACTCATATTTTGTGAATACGCTGACGCTTTAAGTCAGTCGGAGCATTAGCAAGCAGCTAACAAGTTGCGAAAGATGTCGGCAAGGGAGGAGAGCAAGATGTTCTGACCTTCCTTCTGGCTCATGTGGTAAGCATCCAGAGTCATTATGTCTGAAACTACCTACATATGTTAAGCCAGCCGCTTTTCTAATGAAAATCCTTTTGCATGTAAAATGAGCTCATTACAATGAATAGTGAAACATCATGGATGGGTATGCGAAACGAGCCGGTCGTCGGCAGATGAAGTCTGTGTAGTGCGGTTTTTCTCTGTACATTCTTGTTAAAAGTAGATACCTAATACCCCACATTCAAATCAGTCAGCCCGCTGTAGACGTCAATCGCCCCGCATGGCTCTGAGGAGCGACATAGCATCCATTCGTCACACAACTGTGGTCGGTCTGCGCGGAGCTATACGCGTGTGGGAGCATTGTCTCTGTGATACTGAGGATCCACCTTAGACATAATTGACCTAGGATATCCTAAATTTTTGTAAATTTCCAATATTCTGAGACCCATTTGCATTCAACTACTAAACATCTCACGTTGAAACGCGGCTAGCGACTTGTTGCAACGTTTTCTACACACCTTTCCATCAGATATATTGTCTATATTGGTGTCTTCGCGGTGCAACATTCATGTGGCATATACAGCACATATTCAAGTGAGCCAGCCTTTTCCGAGAATTCTGACCTTTCAGTTATCCAACGTTTTCCATTGTCAAGGTAGTCTTATTATCAGGAGATGCAACTATTCGAAGATGTCTATAAAACAAAATTCATCGATAGACTTTACGAGAACTAAGTCTCTCCTTGAGGTTATATAGGAAAGAGTTTGGCTGGATTTCCATTTATGAAGTTCTTTGGAGAATGGCTTTGAGTTTAGGAATTTGAGTTGTGGTCAGGATAACAGGAAGGTGTAGGTGGTCTTTATAAGCTGGGTAACAGACGAGGGTAGTTGAACTGGTAAAGGGCGGTTGAGAGGGTTTGAACTGTCTGTAAAAAGATGTAAACTAAGGTGGAAAACGGCTGGAGATGAAGAGAGTCGAGTTGAAAGGGAGGATTCTGGATGTGCGTTATGTCCTTGTATTCTATATTTTGCATTGTCCTTTCTGATGTGGATTTTTGTTGTGATTTTCAAAAAAATGTTCAAATGTGTGTGAAATCTTATGGGACGTAACTGCTAAGGTCATCAGTCCCTAAGCTTACACACTACTTAACCTAAATTATCCTAAAGACAAACACACACACCCATGCCCGAGGGAGGAGTCGAACCTCGGCCGGGACCAGCCGCACAGTCCATGACTGCAGCTCGGCTAATCCCGCGCGGCTGTGATTTTCATTCTGGATGTAGTTACAATGTGTAGTGCTGCTGCTTTGAAAGGCTCCCTAATGGTAGTGGATGGGGTTTCTTGGATAATGGATGGCCACAAATAGATATACAGTGATTTACGGGTGTACGTGCAAATATTGTCATCATCGATATCCCAATAGGTATCCACTCCAGTGTATTAGTGATTTTTCCTCTGTGTCTAACAGCCTTCCCACAAACTCGTCACGTAATTTGCTACCTGACGTTCTCTGCATGGCTGTGGCTGCATCGAGAAGTGGACTACACGAGTATAAAGTAACCATTTTGAGTCCACGCATTCACACTTGGACACCTGAGCTGTTTCTCAAGGGAAATAAGCATTAATGGCTTGCTCTAGACACTTGGAGGTACTAACGAACCTAAAAATATACTACTCCTAATATCTATAATTAGTAGTCTGCAAATTAAGTTAATGTTGATGTAACGTTGTTCTCCACAAAAACCCCTAACACCCTGTATATATGGGGATGATATCAGAAGATTGCGACGGCAAAGCTGCCTTGACTATGTGATTGGAGTTAGTGCAGCTATGGTGCTACCGGGTTGGTGCTGGCATTAGCCTTGCTGGTGATGCTGGTAACGGTGATGGTGATGATACAGGCGATGATGCAGATGATTTTGCATGCGTGGGTACCGGCTGTGATGATGGTGCTGGCGTTGCTGCTGGTAACGACGGGACTGAAAATTGCACAGTCTAGGCGAACAACGTACATTCGCACCGTCCGTAAAGCGGGCGGTTACGATGACAGTAAGGCGGAGATCCTTTCTGTGGCGGCTGCGAGGTACCGTTTCCTCGGCTATGGCGGGGTGACCACGCCATTTGGGACGGCGACGGAGACCGCGACGGCAATGGCGAACACGACCACAACGACTGTGGTGATATTGTCGATAGCTTCCGAGAGATGTATGCGTGGTTCTGGCAGTGACTGCTTCGGCGGCAATCACTGCTTCGAAAGATGACGACAGAGAACCAGAGATGTTTAGGTGTACGTAAGCTTCACGGAGTGGCGCTGAAACGTCTACTGTATTAGAAAAGACGCCAAACTTCTCTTGTGTGTTTCAGAGTGTTGAACACGTAAAGGGAGATTTAATGGGCTTGTTAGAAGGTCATCATGATGTTGAAAAATTAAAGCAATTTCACTACCACCAAAATCTTCGTTACTAGTTCTGAATAGTTATTAACTCTGTTATATTCTCATTATTTTTCAACAAAATAAATTGTATTGTCATGTAATGACCATCGATATTAACTGTGGTCTTTTAGAGTAAATAATAGTAAATATAAAGGGCAGTAGGCTTCCCAACATAGCCGCAAATCGTAGTAGAACAGATTCTCTAAATTCAGTTAGCATCAAAATTGCATTTTTAGGAACTATCATATAAAGCACAATTAAGAAGTATGTATGCAAACGTTACATAATAATTATATGTTACCTATAATTGGATTTATTAAGCAGACATAAAACATAAATGCACCACTGAAGCGCCAGGAAGCGTAGCAAAGAACCAAATATTGAAGGTCGCTGTAAATATTACCTGACTGAATTCCCGTAAGTTGTTTGAAAATTGTATACGGCAAGAGAAACTCATGTCTCACAAAATTTTGCTTGTGCATATACAGATTAATGGTAGGAGTGTAGGGCTGAATTTGTATGTGATCTGTGGTACACTGTGTGCGAAATTTAATACGCAGAGCTACAACTTGTAGAAGAAAAAAGACCATTATCTGGCTGAACATGAAGGGTAACTGAGCTTAGATGCTACGTCACTCCATGCTGCACTAGCTGTGTCAGAGCTGATCAGTCACAGTGGTTGAAGAGTGATGATGAGAAAGTCTCTCGATAAGCCATGACCAGCTATTTTCATCGGTGTGAGAGCTGGATAACGTTCTGGCCACAGCGAAATTCGAACATGCTGTGTGTTGAAACAGGTCAGGACAGTAAGGGCAGGATGCAGTCTTGCGCAATCTTGTTGAACGAGACTTCTAAGAAAATGCACAGCACCGTCCTTAAAACGTCAGAAACGTAGTGGCTGCTGCATAAATTCCCGATTATAGGAACCGGAGGTGATCGTGTTATATCTCCAGTTGCCCCCAGTACCACAATGCCAGGTACTGGACTCAGATGACGATGACGATTCAAGACTGAAGACGTTCTTTCCCGTTGGAGCCTCCACATACGAATACGTCAATCATGATGATGTTCCTAGAACCGAGACACGTCTGCAAATACGACACGGTGCCACTCCAGTGTCCAGTGTTGGCACAAAGCGCACCACTGTAGTCGTGTGTCTATCTGTCGCAGTGTCAAGGGAAGCCGCAGCAATGGCTGTGTTGCAGACACTCGATGCTACACCTGTTTTCGTCGTAATGTCCGTGTGGGTACTTGGCTTGCTGCATACAAGCCCGTTCCCTGACTCAAGGCACTTTCTAATCTGACGTATGTGGCATGCAGTCTTCATGGTGTCCCACTCTTAATAGCTAGCAATATAGTCTTCAAAACTTAGGGTATCAATCAATTTTTATAATAAGAAAGAAACAATGCTGTGGAGGCTGATTCAGTATTATGTTACTACTAAGACGGTAGCCTTTCCTTACGGTCATGAAAGTTGCCAAAATTGATGATTTACATGCCCGTATTCAGTCAGAACTGCTGAGGAAACCGTGGTCTGACGTAGTCGGAATTAGTAAACGACACTTAAGTTCCACACCAGAAATAAGCTTATGTCATGAATGTTACCCTAACCACCTTCATAAAATTAAAATTTCAGATCCCTCTCTCTCGCCCCCAATGGGTTGTCACAATAGCGAAGGAGAAGACGGTTTAAATCAGGTAATGTAAGTACGTTCTAAATATGGAACCCAGAAAAAAAGTTACTCTGCAAGATGAACCAGCTGAGGATTTCATAACCTATATCCTCCTTACTGTATTCTCGTGTACGGAAAATGTACGGATCTCTTACATCAGATGAATCTATTCAAAGACTCAGGCATCAGTATTTGATTTCATTTTCTTTTAAATGTTTATATCGGTATATGCAACCATGTGAGTGTGTGTGTATTTAAGGAGCACGTGAATTTAAAACTGCTTAATATGTACACTATCGGATCAGAACCACCCGGACACCTCTAAATAACGCGGAATTGACCGCCAGGTGTCAAGAGAAGTGAACCCGCCAGTATAAATGGAAGCGGGAAGTACTGTGTTCTCAGCACACAAGGAGTAACAGAAAAATGGGTCGGCCAGGAGAGCTCAGTGAATTTAAGCATGGATTAGTCATTAGATGTCACCTGCACGTCAGATCCATCAGCAAAATTTCAACCCTTCTGAATTTGTTCAAGTCGACTGATGGAGATGCGATTGTGATGTGGAGCCGCTAAGGAACAACCAGAGTTTAACCAAGGGCAGGCAGACCTCATGACTGACGGAGAGGTACTATCGACCATTGCAGAGCTGCTTGTAAAAAAATCACGTGAAACCAGCTGAAGGAATCACTGATCATTTCCAGAGTGCCACCAGCTCTCCAGCTAGCGCAATGACTGCGTGTAGGGAGTTACATAGAATAAAGTACAATGATCAAGCAGCTACTCATAGACTGCCCATTTCTGTAGCGAATCCTAAGCCACACTTGAGGTGGTGTATTTATCAGGCACAGTTCTGCATATTATTAACTGTGTAGTGCATAGTACCACTGGGGTATCGTGACAGGGATTCATTTTCCTTCGAGGAACCAGTTAGAGTTGTTCTTCAGCTGAGCAGCAGCACAGCAGGCACACCATTTCATTTGAGAGCTAACATGGCTTGTAATAAGAAGCGACTTATTTTAGTATCCATTGTGGCTTTTTGTCCAAATTCTTAAATTTATTGCATGTTTATGTATTTATCAGGTACACTTCTGCATTTTAATAACTGTCAAATATGTTTTTACACCGTCTTTAGTAGGGATAGGAAATGTCATTGCTGTCTTTAGATGTGAGTTGGTGAACCACGTCTCAGAGCTGCAGGTGGTGGTGGTTTCGGTCATGCAGCTTGAGGCTACTGCCAATGGGCGCTTATTGTGAGGGGGGGGGGGGGGGGAGGGGCAGACATGGGGATCCGAGGGATGTTCAGCTCGTCCCACGTGTCTCCTGATCAGTCCATTGCTGTAGCTGTCACCGTTACTGCCTGCCCTGAGGCTGACCCCTCACCCATAGTCGAGTGGGATGTTGTTCCAAGGTGTGCCAGGCAGCAAAAGATTTCCTGGAGGACCGACCGGAAGGCCTCCTAGGTTTGTCTGACGAAGTGGTTTCAGGCATTATCTGTGCCTGATAAACGCTCTCAGCCAGCTGCAGTCGTTGGCCCTGTTTCAGGGGAAGACTCTCAGCCTGCAAGATCTGGGCGGTAACAGAAGACTGGGATTATTTGTAATTAGAAGCTCCTATGCTACACGCATAACGGGGCCTCTTAGATACATGGCTGACAAGGCTGGGACGAAGTCCAGTGTGCACACTGTGTGCATACCAGGGGAATCATCCCAGATGTGGAACAAGTGTTTCTGGATGCCATGAAGAGCACATAGTTCAGCCAAAGACAGGTTGTGGGTCATGTCAGTCCTAACCATGTGTGTCTCTTTGGATCAGAAGAGAATCAACCTGGTTTCACGCAGCTATGTGATATAGTAAAGACTGCCAGTTTTGCTTGAGGAATGAAGGCATAGCTCACCTTCTGTAGCAACGTCGAAAGGACTGACAGCGGACCTATGGTACAGAGTTGAGTGGAGGGTCTGAAGAGACTCAGACAGTTATGCGATCATGTAGGCAGCAGACTCCGTGATTTGCGCCATAGGGTGGTGTGGTATCAGATCCCACTTAATAGGTTTGGTCTACACTAAACACTGGAGGCGGCTCTACGGGTAGCGAGGGCTGTGTTGAAAGGACTGGACTGGTTTTTAGGTTAGATTGGCTCTGGGAATTACAGAAAGTGCGTCAGTCTAAAAGGGTACAGAGCGGACACAGGACGAGGGCTGATCTAAAGCAATCGGTATTATAGTTATAAATTGTAGCAGCTGCGTTGGGAAAGAAACTGGAGCTCCAAGCGCTAACAGAAAGCACCGAAGATCAAATGGATATAGGTACTGAAAGCTTGTTAAAGATGGAGGAAAGTTAAGGTAAAAATTTTACGAAGAACTTAACGGGGTTCAGAGAGGATAGATTAAATAATGTTGGTGGTGGAGAGTTTATTACTGTTAGAAGTAGTTAACCTGGTAGTGAAATTGATATAGATGGCTCCTGTGAGTTATCATGGGTCGAGGATATACCTGACAATATGATTAAATTAATAGCTGGTTCCTTTTACCTATCCACCGACTTAGGTGATACAGTTCCTAAACAGTTCAAAGAGAACTTGAGTCTAATTTCAAATAGATACTCCACTCACACCATTATTTTTGGTGGTGACTTCAGTCTACCCTCAATATGCTGAAAGCTCGTCGTTGGCGTAATACTGTATATCGTCCGAAATTGGACTGAATCCTTTCTCCGAAAATTGTTTTGGACAACTACTTCAGGAGCATATTCGAAGTATAAATGACTGTGAAATCATACTAAACCCTTAGCAACAAATAATCATGAGAAAATAGGGAGCATCATGTCGGATACAGGGATTGGTGACCACAAGGGAGTGGCCGCGTGGTTTGAGGCGCCATGTCACGGATTGCGCGGCCCCTCATGCAAGAGGCTCAAGCTCTCCCTCGGGCATGGGTTAGTTTAAGTTAGTTTAAGTAGTGTGTAAGTCTAACGACCGATGATCTCAGCAGTTTTGTCCCTTAGGAATTCACACACACACATTTTGATCACAAGGTCGTTGTTGCAAGACTGAATACTGTAATATCATAATCCGACAAAAATAGACGCAAGATATATCTATAAAAAAATCAGAAAAAAACGATAAAAAATTTGATAGATGTCTTTCCAGTAGACACTTTCCACTCCTTCTAAAATGACCACGTAACTGTAGAGCAGATGTAGCTTAATTTCAACGAAATAGTGTCAACAGCAATTGAAAGATGTATGCCAAATAAATTAATAAGAGATGGTACTAATCCCCAATGGCTCAAAGAACAGGCCCAACACTACTATGTAAACAATGAAAAAGCATACAAAACTTAAAAGAATGCAATTATTAAATGAACTTAGAAATTTATCGGGGACTTGAATGCGAAATGCTTTTAATAGTTTCCACGGCGAAACTCTGTCTCGAAATCAGACAGATAATCGGAAGAGATTCTGGTCATACACTACTGGCCATTAAAATTGCTGCACCACGAAGATGACGTGCTACAGACGCGAAATTTAGCCGACAGAAAGAAGATGCTGTGATATGCAAATGATTAGCTTTTCAGAGCATTCACGCAAGGTTGGCGCCGGTGGCGACACCTACAACATGCTGACATGAGGAAAGTTTCCAACCGAATTCTCATACACAGACAGCAGTTGACCGGCGTTGCCTGGTGAAACGTTGTTGTGATGCCTCGTGTAAGGAGGAGAAATGCGTACCATCACGTTTCCGACTTTGATAAAGGTCGGATTGTAGCCTATCGCGATTGCCGTTTATCGTATCGCGACATTGCTGCTCGCGTTGGACGAGCTCCAATGACTGTTAGCAGAATATGGAATCGGTGGGTTCAGGAGGGTAATACGGAACGCCGTGCTTGATCCCAACGGCCTCGTATCACTAACAGCCGAGATGACAGGCACCTTACCTGCATGGCTGTAACGGATCGTGCAGCCACGTCTCGATTCATGAGTCAACAGATGGGGACGTTTGCAAGACAACAACCATCTGCACGAACAGTTCGACGACGTTTGCAGCAGCATGAACTATCAGCTCGCAGACCATGGCTGCGGTTACCCTTGACGCTGCATCACAGACAGGAGCACCTGCGATGGTGTACTCAACGACGAACCTGGGTGTACGAATGGCAAAACGTCATTTTTCCGGATGAATCCAGGTTCTGTTTACAGCATCATGATGGTCGCATCCGTGTTTGGCGACATCGCGGTGAACGCACATTGGAAGCGTGTATTCGTCATCGCCATACTGCGTATCACCCGTCGTGATGGTATGGGGTGCCATTGGTTACATATCTCGGCCACCTCTTGTTCGCATTGACGGCACTTTAAACAGTGGACGTTACATTTCAGATGTGTTACGACCCGTGGTTCGACCCTCCATTCGATCCCTGGGAAACCCTACACTTCAGCAGCATAATGCACGACCGCATGTTGCAGGTCCTGTACGGGCCTTTCTGAATACAAAAAATGTTCGACTGCTGCCCTGGCCAGCACATTCTCCAGATCTCTCGCCAGTTGAAAAGGTCTGGTCGATGGTGGCCGAGCAACTATCTCGTCACAAGACGCCAGTCACTACTCTTGATGAACTGTGGTATCGTGTTGAAAGTGAATGGGCATCTGTACCTGTACACGCCATCCAAGCTCTGTTTGACTCAATGCCCAGGCGTATCAAGGCCATTATTATGGCCAGAGGTGGTTGTTCTGGGTACTGATTTTTCAGGATCTATGCACCCAAACTGCGTGAAAATGTAATCACATGTCACTTCTAGTATAATATATTTGTCCAATGAATACCCGTTTATCATCTGTATTTCTTCTTGGTGTAGCAATTTTAATGGCCAGTAGTGTATATAAACCACACTGGCGGCAAGGTGCAATTAATTCCTTCGCTGCGCGATAACAATGGTAATGTTACCGACGGCAGTACCACAAAAGCGTAGTTACTAAACATTGTTTTCCGAAATATTTTCACCAAATAAGACGAAATAAAAGTTCCAGTTTACGAGTCAAGAACAGGTGTCAACTTGAGTAACTTAGAAGCAGATGTCATCAGATCATCAGTGTACGCAGTAACCTCTCAGTTGTGTAAGATTTTACGGTATTAAATTGTGTGTACAGTAGGGGAACCGTTCAGAGATAACGATTCTTTGTGTCAGCATGACAGTACGCTCTGTCAGCATCGGTGAGGCAATAGTTCGTGGACAATAACATTCATAAAATGGACAGTCCTGTCTAGATTCTCGATCTTAACCCCATGTAACACCGTTTGGACGAGTCAGAACTCCTACTTCTCCTCAAATCCCAGCATGTAACATCTGTGCCCTCTGTGGTTTGGGCTCTTGACGAAGAATGGGCTGGAATACCTCCACCGAGATTCATACATCTCTTTAAATTGTGCCCCGCTTAGTTCAAGCTTTCATAAAGGCGAAGCATGAACACGCAATACGACAATGTCCATTAACATGTCATACATTGTAGGTGTATAAACGAAATAAATTCGTAAGAGCACAAAGTAAACAACCAGTGCTACTAATAATCACAGAATGGGTACTCCGCTAGTAGTTTTATCAACGAAACGACAAAGATAATTTATATTACAACCCAGATTGAATAATTAATAATATCATTCACTATTTTCTTTACAAATAAACAACCAAGAAAGCTCTAGCGCACCCTCAAAACTTGGTTTATGGCGTTTTGATAATAATCTTTTTTCTTAATAGTGTTTTGAGCGCAGGAAAACATTACATAGGCATCTCTATAACAGACGTAAAAGACAGCCTGTAGTCACAGTGCAGTTCAGTAGAGCGCGCTGTGTATCCAACCATGAACGTGATGATGGCCCTCCTTCTCTCCGTTTAGTCTAACACGCTTCGAATTATCATATCAAGTGTAGACCGTGCGCGCATTGTTACATTACGGCAAGAAGCCTTGTCATCACGGGAAGTTGACCACCGAATTGATGAATACTTCAGCGAAGTGATGCGTGCATTCATCTGCTGTCATGACACACAAAACATTGAAAGTCGTCGCCACGTGGTCGCCCGCAGACATTAACACAAGCTGGCGATCGCTATCTCCAAATTATGGCTCTTATGAACCCTAAGAAGAAAACAACATAACTGTTGCACTTTCAGAGCCAAATGGGAGGGCTGCGTCGTCTCAGACATTACACAGCTGTCTCCGCAAGATCGATTTGTCTATGAAGCGGCCATCATGAATAAGAGTACAAACTCCCCAACGCCGTGGTGCGCCAAGAAAATGTGCAAGGGAAACTGTAGAATGAAACCGGGATCAGTGAGATCGGTATCGCATCGCCGACAGACGAAGGACATGTTTGAGGTCTGGTGATCGTCGCAGAAGCTTGTGGAGACGGCCAGGTACTGATCCGCGCCTTAGAAATGCAGTTCTATCGGTTCAGCATGGAGGTGGGTCAGTCACGTTTTCGCCTGGAATCAAGTTCGATTGTCCTATGACTTCATCACTTACGAGGGTGATTTAAGGGATGTTCAGCATCTCGACATCTATAATGCAACTCTAAACTTAACATTTTGGCAACGGATCCGTCTTTTAAGACGTTAATACAGGAGCTCACACCACCCCCTTACGAATACATTCCTTTGGGTGGCAGGAATAAACCGAATGGAAAGGTCCTGCGGTATCGTCTGGCACGAATCGAAAAATGGTTCAAATGGCTCTGAGCACTATGGGACTTAACATCTATGGTCATCAGTCCCCTAGAACTTAGAACTACTTAAACCTAACTAACCGAAGGACATCACACAACACCCAGTCATCAAGAGGCAGAGAAAATCCCTGACCCCGCCGGGAATCGAACCCGGGAACTCGGGCGCGGGAAGCGAGGGCACGAAACGGTTCGAGCATGTTTGAGACCAGTTCAAACATGCGGTGCGTCGCCGTACATACCAACAACTCATTCTGGATGACCTCATGAAGGCTGCCATCCAGGAGTGGGATAGAGCTGAGCAGCGACATCTCGTCCGTCTTCTCGATACAAAGCCACTGAGGAACCAGGTATGTTACAATAAACGGGGACGAGTAACACGGTATCGAATATTTCCCAAAAGTCGATTTTGATTTCATAGTTATGCAAGGATGTACTGTTCTGAATACACTGAATTTAGTTTTGTTATTGTTTTATTTTTTATTTCGTAGTAGTTTTTTTAGTTTCATAAGATTTCTAGTGGCACAGATTTTTGCGAATACGCTGTTCTGAGACTGATTCTATTACTAGCGTGTAAGCAGCAGTGGACGTGTGGCCGTAACGTGTCGATGTTATTGTGTCACAAAGCGCAATGGACATCCGTAAATCGAATGTTCGAGGCATTCTCCAGAACGTATTGAAGAAGAGAAAAGTGTGGGCGAAGAATTTCCAGCACGCCTTGACTAGCGAACAGAAACAGCGACGTGAGAACGCCTGCCGCGACTTCACTGAAATGTAAAACGTGGACAGTTCTTTTCTGGGAAAAATTATGACGGGTGATGCAACTCGGTGTTATCAATACGATCCTACCAGAAAACGACTAAGTGTAGAAATCCACGTGGAGTGCCAACACTTTGATGACATAAGTCCTGAGTTGGATAACGACATAAGAAAGACTCTCCTGACGGATTCCGTGCGTTCTATTCGCGTGGGGGAAGACTTTATATAAAACCCGAAGTATTAAAACTACCATCTTAATTTTTCATTCAATGTGTTTCACACGGAGAAAATGTTCCTCTATTTTTTTTCTTTGTGTGTGTATGTATATGCACGAAATGTCTTGTTGAAAAGTAAGTTTAGCTCAAGCACGTATTGTCTCACAACTATTCTTTCTAGTTGTTGTTGTTTTTGTTATGATCTTCAGTCAAGAGACATGTTTGATGGAGCTCTTCATGCTACTCTATCCTGTGTAGTCCTCTTCATCTCCCAGTAACTACTGCAACCTACATCCTTCTGAATCTGCTTTGTATATACATCTCTTGGTCTCCCTCTCCTAGACTAAACTGGTGATCCCTTCATGCCTCAGAACGTGGCCTGCCAACCGATCCTTTCTTCTAGTCAAGTTGTGCCACAAATTCCTCTTCTCCCCAATTCTATACAGTAGCTCCTCATTAGTTACGTGATCTACCCATCTAATCTTCAGCATTCTTCTGTAGCACCACATTTCGAAAGCTTCTATTCTCTTTTTGTCTACACTATTTATCGTACATATTTCACTTCCATACATGGCTACACCCCTTACAAATACTTTCAGAAAAGACTTTCTGACAAATCTATACTTAGTGTGAACAAATTTCTCTTCTTCATAAACGCTTTCCTTGCCATTGCCAGTCTAAATTTTATATCCTCCCTACTTCGACCGTCATCAGTTATTCTGCTCCCCAGACAGCAAAACTCACATACAACTTTAAGTGTCTCATTTGCTAATCTAATACCATCAGCATCGCATGATTTAATTCGTTTGCATTCCATTATCCTCCTTTTGCTTTTGTTGATGTTCATCTTATATCCTCCTTTCAAGATGCTGTCCATTCCGGTCAGCTGTTCTTTCAGGTCCTTTGCTGTCTCAGAATCACAATGTCGTCGGCAAACCTCAAAGTTTTTATCTCTTCTTCATGGATCTTAATTCCTAGTCCAAATTTTTCTTTTGTTTCCTCTACTGCTTGCTTAATATACAGATTGAATAACATCGGGGATAGGCTACTACCATGTCTCACTCCTTTCCCAACCACTGCTTCCCTTTCCTGCCCCTCGATTCTTACAATGGCCAACTGGTTTCTCTACAAAGTGTAAGTAGCCTTTCTTTCCCTGTATTTTACCCCTGCCACATTCAGAATTTGAAAGAGAGTATTCCGGTTCGTGTCTATCTTGCCTACAATAATGCTTTCATTACGCTGTTCATAGTATCTTATCCGCGTTCCTGTTTTTTTTATATTTTTTTTATTTGTACAATATTAAACCTACTCCCGCATTCCCATATTTGATTTTGTATTTATAACCCTCCCTTAACTATTCGAATAATTTCTTTAATTTTATCATATATTTCTTCGATCCCTTCAAAAGATTTCTCTAAGTCTACAAATGCTAGAAACGTAGGTTTGCCTTTCCTTAACCTATCTTCTAAGATAATCCGCAGGGTCAGTATTGCCTCGCGTCTTCCAACATATCTACGGAATCATGATTTATCTTCTCCGAGGTCGGGTTCTACCAGTTTCTTCATTCGTCTGTAAAGAATTCGAGTCAGTATTTTGCAACGGTGAGTTATTAAACTGATAGTCCGGTAATTCTCACATCTGTCAACACCTGTTTTTTTTGGGAATGAAATTATTATATACTTCTTGAAGTCTGAGTATATTTAGCCTATCTCATACATCTTGCACACCAGATGGAAGAGTTTTATTATGGCTGGCTCTTCCAAGGCTATCAGTAGTTCTAATGGAATGTTGTCTATTCCCGGGGCCTTGTTTCGACTTAGGTCTTTCAGTGTTCTGTCAAATTTTTCAAGCAATACCATATCTCCCATTTCATCTTCATCTTCATCCTCTTCTATTTCCACAATATTGCCATAAAGTACATCGCCTCTATTTACTCCTTCCACCTTTCTGCTTTCCCTTCTTTGCTTAGGACTGGTTTTCCATATGAGCTCTTGATATCCATATAGATGGTTCGCTTTTCATCAAAGGTCTCTTTAATTTTCCTGTAGGTAGCATCTATCTTATTCCTCGTGATATATGCTTCTACATCCTTGCATTTGTCATCTAGCCATCCCTGCTATGCCATTCTGCACTTTCTATCGGTTTCATTTTTAAGACGTTTGTATTCCTTTTCGCCTGCTTCGTTTACTGCATTTTTATATTTTATCCTGTCATCAGTTAAATTCAATATCTCTTCTGTTACCCAAGGATATCTACTAGCCCTCGTCTTTTTACCTACTTGATCCTCTGCTGCCTTCACTATTTAATCTCTCAAAGCTACCTATTCTTCTTCTCTTATATCACTTTTCCCTGTTCTTGACAGTCGTTCTCTAATGCTCTCGCTGAAACGCTCAACAACCGCTGGTTCTTTCAGTTTATCCATTTCACATCTCGTTTAATTCCTATCTTTATGCGGTTTCCTCAGTTTTAATCTACAATTCGTAACCAATAAATTGTGGTCACAGTCCATATCTGCCCCTGGAAATGTCTTACAATTTCAAACCTGATTCCTAAATCTCTGTCTTACCATTATATAATCTATCTGAAAACTTCCATTGTCTCCAGGCCTTTTGCACGCATACAACCCTCTTTCGCGATTCTTCAACCAACTATTAGCTATGATTAAGTTATGCTCCGTGCAAAATCCTACCAGGCAGCTTCCTCTTTCATTCTTTATCCCCAGTCCATAAACATCTACTACTTCTCCTTCTCTTCCTACTATCGCATTCCATTCCCCCATGACTATTAAATTTTGACATCCCTTAACTATTCGAATAATTTCTTTAATTTGATCATACATTTCTTCGAACCATTCATCATCTGCGGAGCAAATTGGAATATAAACTTGTACTATTGTGGCATGCGTGTGCTTCGTGTCTATCTTGGCTACAATAATGCTTTCATTACGCTGTTCATAGTATCTTATCCGCCTTCCTGTTTTTTTTTTTTCAATATTAAACCTACTCCTGCATTCCCATATTTGATTTTGTATTTATAACCCTGTAGTCACCTGACCAGAATTATTGTTCCTCCTGCCACCGAAAGTCACTAATTCCCGTTACATCTAATTTTAAGCTATCCATTTCCCTTTCTAAATTTTCTAACCTACCTGCCCGATTAAGGGATCTGACATTCCATCCTCCGATCCGTAGAACGCCATTTTGTCTCTCCTGATAACAACGTCCTCCTGAGTAGTCCCCGCCCGAAGATCCGAATGGGGGAATATTTTACTCCGGAATATTTTAGCTAAGAGGGCGAAATCAAAATTAAACCATACATTACATTAGCATGCCCTAGGGAAAAATTACGGCTGTAGTTTCTCCATGCTCTCAGCCGTTCGCAGTACCAGCACAGCAAGGTCGTTTTGGTTGGTAAGATGAGTCAATCATCCAGACCAGTGCCCCTGCAACAACTGAAAGCCGGTCGGGGTAGCCGCGTGGTCTGAAGCGCTTTGTCACGGTTCACGCGGCTATCCCCGTCGGAGGTTCGAGTCCTCCCTCGGGCATAGGTGTGTGTGTTTCCTCCCCACCAACGGCAATGTCCATGGTCCATTGGGGGGGGGGGGGGGGATTTCTTTCTAGTATGACTCACTAAGTGCATAAATCCACACGACCCGTTATTTGCTGACTGTTAGATACGGAAACTCGTGTCGGATGAATTCGTTAGACACTGAGAAAGATGTTCCTATTTTCGTAACTATGGTCTCTATATGTTGAAGGTGCATTTCTTATTCTTTCTTTGGGTGATAAATCAGAGCTTTTTAGGCTGATAATATAAGTTCAGGAAGAACTCTAATTGGAACAGACATGAAAAAAAAATTATTGTAGAAATCGTAACGTACTGAAATGGTTATATCACTCTTCTTGTGCAAAATCTCGAAAATTCTTCCCATGAATTGTAGCCCCTCTCGGAAATGAAAGATACTGGCACACTTGTAAAAATGAATTAAAGAAAGAACATTGAACAATTATCTATTGTAGTATGTACGTCACACATTTATTCTGATGTAATCACATTTAATTTTTGTATAACGATTTACTAGAATTGTACATTATGGGAATATATTTACTGAATCCAGATTTGTGGCTTGTGAGCCACGCTATAAGAAGAGTGAGACTGTGGTGCTTCATTACTAACGTATTTCAGTAACATCTAACATTTAAGTAAAGTATGCTCATATTACATGGCCAAAATAATACCCAGCAACGAAAACGAAAGAATGACACTTTTTAACATTGTGGGCATTCACTTAAAAAAAGACGGAACGTTTACAGGCAACTGATCACTACGTACTACGTTTTGGAACTAATATGCAAATGATAATTAGACACCACTGTTTTCTGTGAACGTCACTTCGAATATAGCCCAGCGATGTTATTCCACGAGAGTCTTTTCTAGACTGATGGGTTAATTACTAAATTACTCAATACTGAAATTTATGTAATATCATATTTTAGTATCTTTCTTAAAATACATGTAATCTAAAACTGGAAAATTTTGTTTTAATTTCCGTCAACGATGGGATCCTTAGATACAGAGCGCAAATCTGATGGATGGAGAGGAAATAAGATTTGTCCTTTACAAAGTAACCGTCTCCGTTATAAATTTGGGTAAACTAACTGAAATCTAAATATTAATGGACAGACTGAGATCTGAATGTCGCTGCTCCTTAATACTTGCCAACAACGTCAATCATAGCGCCACCACTCTGAGTAACGAGAATTCGAAATGAAAACATCGAAGTGGTTAGGAGAGTACTTGATAATTATTTTGTTGCATGTCTAATTATGCAGCTGTTGAAACTCTCACGTTGTGATACACCTGTTATCCGTACCGTAGCGGAACTGTCTCAGCGAGACACCCGGATCATGTACTCTCTTCTGATAGTGTGGTACGCTGGTTGCTTAATGGTCATGTGTAACTCGTAGTGGATATGTGCAACTTACTTTCTGAGATCCCTATGTAGACTCAGAAATCGGCCAACGTATGATACATTTGTGATCATTTCTGAAAAAAATGAATTGTGGGTCAATCAATCTTCTCATTACACAGATGTTTCTGAGTTCTCAGTCTTTCGATTTGTGTGATTCTGTCTTTGTTTTCCCTATCCTGCGTTCTACGTAACTGCTGCAGTCAACATCCCCTGAAATGTGACTGCTCCTACCATTGCTCCTTCTAGCACCACCTATACAATTTCTGGCTGCTTCTCAGATGTCGCTCCCCCAGTCCCATCACCTGGTAAGTATCTTCCATTGATTTATTTCCACACCATTTTTATTTAGTGCTTCTTAATTTTTACCTTATCTGTCTACCTAATGTTGACGTTCTTCGAACGCATCATGTTTCAAATGCCGCGAGATTCTTCTTCTCCTGGTTATCGATGGTCTTAGTTTCACTTGCAAACAATACTGAACTCCTTCCTATTTTACTTTGAACAAAGTTTTATTCTTTACCTCTGTTTTCGTCTATTTTTCTTAAAAGAAATCACTGACCCGCACTTCTTGATTTTTATTTGAATTAGAACCATTACTTGATTATTATCACGTTAAAATAGATCATCTTTTGAACCGAAAGTTCCCATGGAGTGCTCAAAGTCTTAAAATCAAACAGGATTCTCGTCAACGGAGTATCTTCTAATTTTTATTTGTCCCTTCTTTCTGTCATCCTGCGTAGTGTTAAAGCCTAGACAGAATATTGTTTTCGCTTCTTCCATTAGAGCGTCGCTTCCGGTTTCTATGTAACTTTCTACTTTATTACCTCTCCATTTCCTTCGTCTTCTGATATTTTAAAGTTTTCCTAAAATTGTAGAGAAAAGTTACGTGTAATTACTTAGAAAGTAATTTGTGATCCCTATGTCTATAATAATTTTCTGGTATATCATTACGTTATATTAATTGCTAAGTGTGCTAATCTCACTTCTAAGTCATACTTAAACATGGCGAAAAAGACTATTTCATCTGTGAACGTACTTTCTTATCTACTCTGTTCTCCTTACAGTTTTATTGGTCTTCCGGAATTTTGTTCCACTTCCTTCACTGGTTCTTGTATGCACAAGCTGAACTTGCCTGTCAGGGCCTTCCTATTTTGTTACTCTCACCTGAGTTCCGTAGAAAGTCATGATTATTCGTATGTCACTGTGCTTTAGCCAAATCTTTTAAAATTGCAAATATCTTATTACAACTTACATTGTCGAAAGCATTCTCTAGGTCCACAAACGGCAGGAAGGTATACTGATTTTCCTTCAGTTTGCATTTTATCACAAAGCACGTCAGAACAGCCTGTGTGGTATTTTTTCCATCCTCTGATTAAAATGATCTTCATGCAGCACGTCTTTAGTTTCCAACTGATGCAGCTGTGAATTCTTGTTGAAACACTGCATATTGTATTAACTAAACGAACAATTTTTTGCCTTGTACCATAAAACTTCAGTATTTCTGTACTACCTAGGTTTGGATTATGAGCGCATCTTCCAATAACCAACTGTCCGCCCCCGGTAGCTGAGTGGTCAGCGCGACAGAATGTCGATCCTAAAGGCCCAGGTTCCATTCCCAACTGGGTCGGAGATTTTCTCCGCTCAAGGACTGGGTGTTATGTTGTCCTGATTATCATCATTTCATCCCCCAACGACGCGCAAGTCGCCGAAGTGGCGTCAAATCGAAAGACTTGCACCCGGCGAACGGTCTACCCGAAGGGAGGCCCTAGTCACACAACATTTTAGTTCACAACTGATTCCAAAGATTCCAACCAGCAAACGTAAACACAAGTCAACTTCTTAATCTGTCCATTCTTTACTAAAGTAAATGTTATCTCTGTTGAATATTTTGACGTAATTCCATTGGTTATCGGACGATCATATTGCATTCATTAGGGATCGTTGTGCACAGCAGTGAGTATTTGTGTGAACATTCATTTGTGAATGAAAGTACCAAGGCTCTTGTCCAAAGTAGGGGTTATAACATTGTCTAAAAGGGGGGTAAGGTGTGGGATGCGTCACCAATAGCCTCTCCCACACAAATGTCAACCTCTCCGGCACGTGGTATCCCCTGCTACGCTAACGAGGCTCTGGCGACCGAGTTTCTCCCGGGATAAGGAGAACCCTCTACTAAGTCAACGACCTTCTAGAGGGCGGATGAGCTGGTAGAGCAAGGGCACCCTCTGGTTCTTGGAGTGAGAAATCACTCCTAAAGACGGAAGAATCACCAAGGGTGGTCAACGGCATAGGATGCTGAACGCAACGGGAAACCACAGCATTAAAGATCCAATGGATATCCCCAGGAAAACTCATCATGGCAGGGTTCAATGTCAAATTATCCGGAGTTTCAACTCCCCCACTCGGATCTCCGGGGGGGAGAGCCTTGAACAATGCCACAAGTAAATACAAAAATAATGCAACAATAGCAACTTGGAATGTAAGATCATTATACCAACCAGGCAAAGTAAATAATGTTATACAAGAAATGAAACGCCTAAAAATTAACATTTTGGGTGTAAGTGAAACAAGATGGCCTGACTCAGGAGAAATGACCATTGACAACATGAAAGTATATTACTCGGGAAATTCTGATAGCCAGCACAGGAATGGGGTAGGAATAATTTTAGATGAGTATGCTAGTAAATCTGTCAAAAGCATTTTACCAATCTCAGATAGAGTAATCAGTCTACATTTACAAACGAAACAAACAAATATTAATTTAATCCAAATCTATGCTCCAACAGCCGACAAAGACCAAGAAGAAATAGGAAAATTTTATGAAGAATTAACACAAGCAATAGGAACCTCAAAAAGCAGAGACATTATTATCATCATGGGAGATTTTAATGCCAAAATAGGTGAAGGAAGTGAAGGTGATCTTATTGGACCTTTTGGTTTAGGAACAAGAAATGAAAGAGGAGATTTGCTGTCACAATTTTGCCAGGAAAACAATCTGTCTATTACAAACACATTTTTTAAACTCCCTAAACGAAGACTTTATACTTGGAAATCACCAAGAGACTGTAATGAAGAAGTTTGCAGAAATCAAATTGATTTCATACTTATAAACAAGAGGTACAAAAATTCTATTCATGGTGTGAAAACATATCCAGGATCTGATACATTTTCTGATCATAACCTTTTAGTAGCAAAGTTCCATGAGAAACTGAAAGCCATACAAAAGAAACAAAAGAAGGACTATATAAATACCACTATTCTAAGAGACCCCTTGACTAAACAAAAGACTTCTGAAGAGATTAATAAGGAATTAGTTAGGATAAAGAATAATCAAACAGAAGACATTGATGGCAAATGGGAACTTATAAAAGACACATTAAATAATGCATGTAAAAACACAATGGCGACCAAACACGACAACATGAAAAAGAAGTGGATGACAGAGAAGATATTACAATTGATGGAACAAAGAAGAATACTTAAAAATAGAGATGAAAGTGAGTAAAAAAGATTACATGCAGAAATACGAAAAGAAACACGGCGAGCAAAAGAAGAATGGTACAAGGAACAATGCTCTGAAATTGAGAGTTATGAAACAAGACATGATAGTTTCAACTTACACAAAAAAGTTAAAGATTTAGCTGGACTTAATAAAAAGAAAAGTACAAGTTTATTGTTAGATAAAAATGACAAAATAATTCCTGATGTTAAAGGTAAACTGGACAGGTGGACAGAATATGTCAAAGAACTATTTGAAGATACAAGAAAAGATCAAAAAATCTATGATAACATGATCGGAGAACAAGGACCAAGCATATCGAAAGAAGAAATATTACATGTTATCAACAAATCAAAGACAGGAAAAGCCCCTGGACCGGATAAGATACCAAATGACATCCTGAAACTCATAGGAATAGACCATATAGATATATTTGTACAATTGTTTAATGATATTTATAATTCGGGAATTATTCCTAGGGATTGGTTGACATCTACCTTTGTTACATTACCCAAAAAGGCTAATGCCAAAACTTGTAATGATCACCGTACAATAAGCTTAATGAGTCACACCTTAAAGATATTTCTAAAAGTTATACACCAACGAATATACAAAAAAGTAGAAGAAGGTATAAGTGAAACACAATTCGGTTTTAGAAGTTCCCTCGGTACAAGAGAAGCATTGTTTGCTTTTAACATATTAGCGCAACGATGTATGGAGGTTAACCAGCCACTATATGTGTGCTTCCTGGATTATAATAAAGCATTTGACAAAGTTCGTCATGATCATCTCATAGAATTGTTAGAAAAGAAAACACTTGATAAGAAAGACATCCGCATTATATATAACCTCTACTACAATCAAACCGCAACTGTGAAGGTAGAAAATGAGTTATCGAATGATATAGAAATAAAGAGGGGTGTGAGACAAGGTTGCGTTCTCTCACCCTTATTGTTTAATATGTATTCAGAAGACATAATCCAGGCAGCTCTATCATATGAAATAGCTGGCATTAAAGTGAATGGGCTAAACATTAACAATGTTAGGTTTGCTGATGACACTGCACTACTAGCTGGAAACCTCAAAGATCTACAATTACTTCTTGACAAAGTCGCAGAAAAAAGTGAAGAATTTGGCTTGACTCTTAACGTAAGCAAGACTAAGTTCATGGTGATATCTAAAACACACCAACAAGAAAATCTTACAATCAATAGGGAAAGAGTCGATCAAGTACGTAAATTTAAATATCTCGGAACAATTGTAAATGAGGAGATTGAAAGCTCAGAAGAAATTAAATCGAGAATAGGACAGGCCAGAAGTATCTTTAATAAGATGAAAAATGCATTCTGTTCGAGAGACATTTGTTTAAACACAAAAATGAGGTTGCTAAGATGCTATGTATTCTCAAAATTATTATACGGAATGGAAGCGTGGACATTGAAAAAGAAGGACATGAACAGTTTAGAAGCTTTTGAAATGTGGGCATATAGAAGAATACTTAGAATTAGTTGGGTGTCGAGGATTACTAATCAAGATGTCCTAAGAAGAATGGGAAAGGAAAAAGAATTAATTAAAACTATTAAAGTAAGGAAGCTACAATATTTAGGCCATGTTATTAGGGGAGTAAATTACAAAATATTGGAAATAATACTAGAAGGGAAAATTTGTGGGAAGAGAACGAGGGGTAGAAGATGGACATCCTGGATTGACAATTTAAAAAATTGGTACAACTGTTCAACGTCAGAACTCCTTAGATCAGCCAAATGAAGATCAGAAATTGCCATGATGACAGCCAACCTTCTTAGAGGAGACGGCACATGAAGAAGAAGAAAAGGTATGAATAAGTGAACTGAGTTTGTTCATTCAATTGTATGTGTGGGGATACGTACACCTGTTTTTCAGTTTCTAATATCTTTCATGTAGTGAGCTTTTCACCGTTTCTATCTATGTGTAGGACTTTGATACCTATCCATAATTTTGGTTTGGATTTAAGCAACGTTCTTGTAATGAATTAGTGAATCTGTGTTCCCTAATCTCCAACTTCTATGGTGTTCACTGACCTCCCAATCTGTTAAATGTTGGTGACACTCTTGGTAAAATATCTCATAAAATCCACTTCATTTAGATGGCTCGTTTACTCTTTGAACTGAACAGACGTCTACCTAATGTCTGCAGGACATAGAAAAACCAACAGAAATCTTTTTCCTTTAAAATGTTGCATATCTTGCTATAAATATTGCCTATAAAAGGTAGGCTTACATGTTTGATGTCTCATACTAATTGTACGATAGTTTTCATGTTTATTCGCACGTGCCTGCTTTGGTGGTGTGAGGGTAATAGTTTTCAAGAAATATAATCATAAGACTCTGTGCAATCTCTGTACTTAAGACTCTCTGGAAATCGACGTGATATGTATTTTTTCTTGAAAAATGACGAAAAAAGTACGTAGATCGCATAACAGAAAAAGAACCTCTACACTGAAAGACGCTGAAAGTAAACGAAAAAGTTTGAAGCTGTGCTCGAGAGGCTTACGTAACTATTTTTTTTTTTGTGACGTTACTTAAGAATTTTTTTTCCCAGGTAATGGTCATTGACGGAAATTATTCATGGTCGTTAAATTAATATCTAAAATAGCAGCTTGAGGTGGCAATTCGTAAATAATGAAATTCTGTGTTTGGTTTTGTCAATTGATAATATGGTAAGACATTTCGACATTATGCGGATATTATCGTTGTTTCATCTGGATGGAAAGAGCGTGCTTCTGTACTGCTCAAACAGCGTGATAATTGACGTCTGTGGGTAGTTGCTGACAAGTTCGGTAGAGTATTCAGGGTCTTCTCACTATCCCACTGCGTGGAATACGAGTTCCTCCTGTGCCGTATCAGTAATTACGAGCGTGTTCCGCCGGACTGTCAAGCACTGCGAGTAATCTCGACGCAGGGTTATACGCAGCGGGGTTATCTACATTCTGGAACGATTGCCGTTATGAGCCTTATCCGCGGTTCATTTCCGGGGTCCAAGAGCAGTGCTGTGTCGCTGTAGTACAGTTCTGCTCTCCTTACTAATTATACAAGTCATCTCCATTCTTCCTCAGAACTGTGTCTTCTGCAGTGAGGGGCTTCCCAGTAATCCTGCCTTAACGACTTAAGAAGTAGGAAGCATTCACAGTAATTCTGGTATTGAAATAATTTGTAGTATTCTAAAATGAACTACAACTTCAGGTACCAAGACTTGAGATACAGTCATATACGGACATCATAACCCGGGAACAGCGGGGCTCAAAGCCCCGTCCAACCTCGATGATTCAGGATTTCCGTGGTTTACCTGAATCACCTGCAACGAAGACTTTCTAAACAAATTCAGGTATCCTCTGTTCTACTTTGTCACCTGGTGAGCAGCTACTACGTCCCAGAGGACCTCGTGGTTGATGGGACATTTTATTTTAGTTACAATGCAGAGACTGAAGTACTTCATTGCCAATGTTCACAAATCGGAAAACTTTATCCTGTTTATCACCACTTCTCAGTCAAGTAGCTCCTCAGTGTGCCTCACAAGGGCTGAGTGTTCCCCGCTTGGCAACAGCGCTCGGCAGACCGCATGGTCACCCATTCAAGTGCTAGCCCAATCTGACAGCGCTTAACTTCGGTTATCTCACGAGAACCGGTGTTACCACTGCAGCAACGCGTTGGCTCAGCTCATGGTATCCAGGATACTTTCATCCATTTAACCTAAGTAAAAGTTATATAATTAATGTACTTACTTTCAGTAGCTCTTCGCCAATTTTCTTTATCATTGTCTCCCACGTTACCACAGGGCCAATAGTCTTCATATTTTCGGCGAGGGCATTGTATGCGTCTGCCTTTTCCCACGATCGCTGCATTATGTACTTTAAACTTTCGTCAAGCATCGACGCCTCCAGTAAATTTGTATAAATTTTAGAATAAATTGTAGGGAAAACCAGAGAGTATCAAGCATATTGCGAAACTAAACAATACTTACCCCTGAAACATTTCCGGTATCAAAATTTCGATCCTTCATGACTCATATATACCTACGTTCACAATCACAACTTCCGAAGACAACCTTGGGACTTTACGTTCCGTCTCCGCACAATTCTTACGTTACGCTCCTCTCCGGTCCACACACAACAGTTTGTCAGTGCACTCGTGAACTGCGCAAGCAAATCAGCATGCACACAGGACTTCGTGGCGAAGTCCCGTCCCGTAAACTGACATACGGCCAGGGGAGTCGTGTGCTGACCAAATGCCTGTCCATATCCGCATCCGGTGACGCTTGTGGCCTGTGGATGATACGGTGGCCGGTCGGTACCGTTGGGTCTTCCAAGGCCTGTTAGGACGGAGAGATATTTTGAGTTGTATGTCAGGGTTCGCTCTATGTAGAGTTTATGTCTGCATGATATTAGTTTCGAGTGGTACTGTGAATTTTTTAACACCAGTTGTGCGACATTGCCCATTTCAAACTGTTTTGTGATCTTTAGAAATAAATAAGTAAATTGTGTGCAATTCATTCCTGCAAACTGGTTAAATAAACAATATTTAGCAGTGCCTTGTCTCCTGCAAATAGTTTAAACAGTATTCCGATGCCTTAAATTATTTAATACTATGTGACTGACTGTATATTACCGCACTGTCGTGAGATCTTCCCAGTCCAGCATTTCAATGTGGACAGAGCGATATTTCCCACAATATATTTGTTGTAAGGCATCGGACGTCCTCTGGTGGTGGCATTTGTAATTGTTTGAATGAATAAATGAATAAAGAGGGTGAAATGATTTAAATAAATACCATATCGATCCGTGCAGTCCGGAACCTCAACACAGACTAAGTGAGTTTCCCGCCATTTCCAGTGGGTAGGGTGTCAGGTGGAAAGGATGACCAGGGATGGTGGGGGAAGAGAACTATGTGCCAACGGGGGAAAAACCATGATGTGGGGCTGGGATTAATTAATTGATCAACTAATTAATTTGTATAATTAATTTGATATCAATTTTATGTCAACAGAGTGCCAGAAATGCCTTTACACTACTATTTCTATTTCAGTACCAGAATGCTCACTAGGTGACTGAACAGTAATTTCGATCCGCTTTCTGACCTTACATAGAAGGAAAACTTACGACTTTTAGTCAGATCCGTTCAGAAAATTTTAATTTAGAATCCCTTGAAAGTTTGTCGTTTTACTCAACAAATGGTTACTTCAGCTTCGCTTAGCTTTTATCAACTAAGAGTTCGACTGCGCTATCCGTGAAGTTCTCTTTGTTTTTGTAGTAACACTCTATGACGGTTACTAAAGTACCTACATCATTCCATACCTTAGAAACTTGACTGACACATACTGATCTAAGGTGTGTCGCAAAACTCTTCTGAATTTTAACCATTTCTGCTCCATATCTTCGTCCTCAAAAGTGAATAAATATAACTCATACCCCTTGCAATTTATTTTCTCTCACTTTATGTATGCAGAACTATTTTCTTACCTTCTTTTAACATTTCTTGCAAGACATATAATGATGATTTGAATAAGTTTGGTCTGTTAGTTATTAGAAGTGAAACATTAGTCAGATCAGTCGGTTATTTAACTAGACTTTGGAAATTATTTTCTGGTAAGACTCCATTCTGAATAGCATAACTGTGGTAAACTGAATTATGGCTGGGAAACTGAAGTCCCCCCATTTTACGTAGCATGATCAGAAAACTACCTTCACCTATAGTGTTTCACCGTTTGATTCCGTTTTAAACTCACTAGATATTATGGAGTTCTTAACAGACTTTACTACTCTGCTGCCCAAATTGCTGCTTCCTTTTTATGGTGAAGTGTTTCTCAGTTGCAGAACTGTACTGTGTGGGTGGCTACGGAGACTTTTCCAGCTCAGTGCTATATTTGGATTGTGCTCAATTGTTACGGAAGTAAAGGGAATGCTAATAGCCAAATCCATTGCCAGCAGAGTAATAGCACCAAGGAGATGCCGAGCTCTGTGTCCCTACCAAGTGGACAGACCATCAGTAACTTCGTCTTTGTTTATGCCATAAGACACACCAGACAGCTTTTGTTTTAACCCACCACACTGACGGACATTCTGATCAACGGTAATGGTTGAACGCTACATGTCATCCATTTGCAGCCCAAATTGTACTGATAAATACTTTTGACGACGGAAGTATCAGTCTCAGTTAACTGCATGTTTTAGAGAACCTAACTGCGAAAGGAGACCACTCAAAAGCTCTACACCAAGAAAATTAGCAATTGGTGGTTCAGAGAGAGGGTCTGCATCACTCGGATCATGGCCGAAACTGAGAGGAAGACGAAGTAAATGTTCCATACCCTTTCAACCCTTTCTTGCCCCTTAATTAAGAAGTGTATGCCTCTGAAACACTTCAGTTTCGCGTAATATTCCTAGAAAACAGATAATGCTCAATTATTGAAAGTAAAAACTAAAATCTTATGAGTTAAGTTTTCAATACCAGCACATTACACTAAGAAAACAGCCGCAGCTACTGAATACGAAGATCTCAGAGGATTTGAGCAACATGACGCGGGGTGCTTTCTTGCTGGAATATAGCGGTACGACAGTACTTTAATAGCTAACTGCAAAAGTGGGTCTGGACTCTCTCTATATACCGTTGAGCCGTCGGAGACCCTTAGGAAGTACCACAAATGACACTCATTATAACCCAAAGTATAGAACTGGGTATACAGCTCGAATGAAAAACCCAGAGTATGCTTCTAGGTATTATAGAATTTTTGGATTGAGAGCTTTGCTAAATGCGCCCTGATGGCAAGTAGATGCTATTGAGGTATTGCTTATATTCAGAGTGTAATACATTGTACACTGATTGATCACAGAAATTTCCTCTTGTTTGAGTGGCCTTTCTGTGCATGCGTTCTTTCATCCCAGATCCGTAAGGTGATAGAGGCTCATACACTTAAAACGGGAAACCTTACTAAAATAAGAGTCCACTCCCAAAGATCATGGAGGGATGTCGTGTTATGGGGTACTCCTCTGAATTTTTATATGGGGCTCTACGTGTTCTTAGGATTTGAGTTGACATGCTGGCGTCAGCGTTCGTACTTCTTAAAACGTATAGTTGTGACGACATCGAGACATGCCGATCTGGAAAACTGAATACGTGTGTTTTTCTATATTTGTATCCGATGCGTATTATGTTAGGGATGAAGATTTAGCCTCCCACCCACACAATGTTCATGTTATTTGTCACATCCAGTATAAGCTACTTGTTAAGAGAGAACCCTCCGGAGCTAAATATGGTTGATGTCTAGCTGAGCTCAGATTCTTACGTTTGACAGACAACAACTAAATGAGACAGTATGTTTCGGAACGCATATACAGTACGTATTCGTGATCCCTAGGCGAGGTATTACGAGTATTCTTCTATATCCGTCTGCGTCCAAATGGCATACATAATGACTGAAAGCTAATGCAGTAGCTTCGGCAATGTCGTGTTGGTAATTCTGTGAATCACACAGACACTTCGCATATACGAGAGGTTGATGTATTAAGAAAGAGTGTGCAAAAATTATTATTGATCAGGTAATCATAACTCTAATTAATGTAAATCTTAGCTTTACACGGCTTACTGTCGATAATACGGCACCTGAAACATTTTGATAAGGCCCGTTATAGAAACATAAAACTTCGTTTATTATTAGGTATCTTGTCATCCAAGTCAGGGATTCCCAAGCTTTTTAATTGTGTAGACCATATATCACATAAAAATAGCTTAGAGGCCCAGTAACTAAACGTACAAGTAAGAAATAAAACACTAATATATCTAATTACTGAAGGGTCTGTGGAAACATTTTTATTGTATACACAACTGTATGCCAAAGCACAAAACTGGAAAGTCCGTGCAAAAAATAGCTCAATTGGATATTTGAAATTGTTTGTCCCACTTGAGAGATTCAATTTCTGGCATAAAACTATTAATTTTAGCCTCAAAGCAGTGTCTACTTTCCGCACATTGCTGTATTTATTTATTAGAACAAGTAAAGTGGAAAAATTTCGTTCACACAGATAGATTGTCAAAAAGATCATCAAGTGTCTCAGCACAATTTGACAGGTGGTGGATGCTCTCACTGAACCCTTATCATCCAGAACGAGACCAATATTGTTGTTTCAATAAACAATTTTAGAGTCTGCTCTCGCGATATTTCAATTAAAGAGTCTTCATCAATCGATGACATTTCCAATTTCCTTAAGTAATCTTCTTAAAAGGGATTTCTGATCCATTGGATTTTGCCCTCATTCTTTGGGAAGTAGTTCATAAAAGGAACATGAATACGCTTATTTACTGCTCTAGTAAATCTAGTTAGTTTATTTCTCCTTCATATGAATGAAGAATAAAAAGTATAATCATAGATTAAGATAAGTAACTAAAATAAAATATTATTAGATTTAAAAATCTTAGTGCTTGAAACTTTAACTGTTTTAGACAAAATAGCTGTTTGAAGGAAATTGGTATTCACAATTAGCTCTATTAAAAATATTTGCCTATAATTTAGGAAAATATGTAACTTTAAAATACCCGACGTTGGAGACCAAAGTTTCGAGGGAATCTCCTATGGCTGTAACTATTACTTCATCAATTTTGACTTTGTTGGTTTCCAGAAAATCACGTCGGACTGAAAATACGTCAAGGGGTCTTGTTCCACTTTTTGAGCCGATCGTTGAAATTTGATAACCATTTCTTCTACTTCATCTTGCACAAAAAAATACGAACGTGCTGCAGAGCTAAGTTAAGTATGTAAAGGGCACCGAAAATATCCGCCAAATATGCAACCCGTGTGAACCAGCTTTCATCGGCCACACTCTCTGAGTCGGAACTTGCAAGTTTTACACTACAATCTCCGCCCGTCAGTAAAATCCTGATAATATTTTAAGCCGCGACAGTTACAAACCTCTCAGTGAAGTAGCAGCTGTGTGTGTTCACTGTGCGTTTCATCACGCAAAACACCAAACAGTATCGAGATTATAGGCCTTGCTTTAATAAAGCTGACGATTTGAATTGCATCGTCAAGGCGTTTTTGGGGCACTCGTCCAAATCCTTAGCTAAAAGAGCTTCTCATTGTATGCTGCAGTGTATCCGTTGAACCAAGGACGCAACTGACATAACTTTGGTGACTGAGCTTGTATGGATCCCAGACACAGAACGTGCCCAATCAGTTGTCGAACCTACACACTTTGACCAGTCCACGAAGGCGTGCTGAGAAGTAATGCATCCATATTTTTATGTGAAAACTCTCAAAGCTTTTTAAACAAAACAAAATTTATTTATATTCTACATCTTTATTCTTCACGTCTTCACTTTTATTTCTGAACATAGTCAACGCAGTGACGAATACATTTCTAACAACCAATTTGTTGATACTGTCACTGTAGAGTGTCTGACTCTGTTGACGGAGCTATAACCTTACCTTTGCTTGTGCGGCTTCGTCACTACGAAAATGAAACCCTCGGATGTGTTCTTTAAGTTTTGGAAACAGATGAAAATGTGATGGGGCCAAGTCGGTACTGTATGGAGGATGATCCATGACAGTGAACCCAAGGCATCGGATAGTTGCTGAAGTCGCAGCATTCGTGTGTGGTCTGACATTGCCATTGTGAAGGGGAAGGTGCTCCGTGTGTGGACGAACTCTTCGAATTCGAATCTCACCTACAGCGCGCTCTTCTCACGCACCGATGTAGGTGCGTTACACGCAGCCATGCTAAGCGCTACAGTTCGTATCCCTGTTTCGGAGGTATTACGTCTCAGCACACTCTCGTAATTGTACAAGTATGTCTCAGTTGTTAGAATTTTTTTCTGTCTCTATTATTAGTGATTATCCAGTGGAGCTAGACATTTTTAAGGAAATTAACAGAGAAAAGAGTACTTGCAAATCACTACAACCTCAGTCGTCCAAATCCTTAGCTAAAAGAGCTTCTCATTGTATGCTGCAGTGTATCCGTTGAACCAAGGACGCAACTGACATAACTTTGGTGACTGAGCTTGTATGGATCCCAGACACAGAACGTGTTAATTCTCATTAAATCGGCGTGCAAACAGAATATGCCGGCGTTAATGCTTCCTCTGTTGCAGTTTTGTGTAATACTGTCAAAGGCAATGAACGAAGCACAGGGGTGTCGTGTGTCAACTATAAGAGTGCATAAGTAATATACGGACTGACTTTTCAGTGTATCCAGAAATTTTACCTGTGAAATCTGCAGACAATATGCAGTAACAATTTTTTCATTTATCTCTCTCTTTATTTACTTTGCAACGAATGAGTTATGAAAGTTAACGTACGTGAAGAAATGTCAGTATCTCAGTATTAGTTCTACCGACCTGCTCAAATATAAATTTTATTAGCAGCCAAATACTTAGAAAACTCAGTGAACACTAATTCAGCATTATCTCCACGGCCCCCTTTCGAAGACCCGGGTTCAGTTCTTGGGTCATCCATCCAGGCATCGGTTTTCTGTGGTCACTCATACAAATTCCAGGACTGCTCTTTAAGAGGACCATGGTCGCATCCGCCCCCTCCAGTGGTAAGAAATCTGAACAAAGTTCCATCTCTATTAATCATAGAGGTGGGCAAGACGTACAACACTAATCTTTCTGCTTTCTTTCTTGTTATGTTTTGATACTGAATGAGCAAATCCATGTAAGTCGTTTTTGAGAACAGCTGTCTCCGGGAAACTACCGATTCTAGAAATTAGAATCACGCTGTGGCATGTTATGCGTTTACGTCAGGAACAGCCAGCCACGACCACGCCCTAGCCCTGTGGCACAGTCTGTAGAGATGTATACTTCCCGCCACCTGGTGGCACGCGATACTGGAATTTTCCTCATTAAAAAAGATATACTGGCAGTCCATCGTAACAACATTTTTTGATGTTTTCTTTCTGTGTAAATGTGTAAAATAAAGTAAAAAAGTGGGTGCAGGTTTCGATGTGATAGAACGGGCCATTTACTTGTGAGTAACACAGCGATAGGGCATTTCAAATCTTGTTTCATTCATCTTGACGACTAGCGAGTGAAAGCCATGAAGCTCTCGATATTTTTTAACATGTCTTCGACTTTCGAAAAGCGTTGGCGGCGCAGTGTCACAATGCCCGGGGCCCTCATGTGGGCCGCGGTTCATGTGTTGGGACTGCTGGTCTAAGTGCAAGGGATTCTGATTGTTATGCAGAAGACGCTAGTTAGATTCTCAGTACTCCCCGGGATTCTTCTTTGGTGGGAGTACTGGAGAGGGGTGCACCGAACGTCGTGATGCCAACTTATTTGGGGCATGTCTGAGTAATAGCGGCTCCAGCTCGCGAAAACTGAATACGACCTGCAGAAAACAGTGAATTCATGCCATGTTCCTTGATATCACATCCAGTGACAGAGTTGGCATAGGATGATATCGCGATCGGCTCGCACGGAAAGGCCTGCCAGGGCCAGTAGAGAGGAGTCTGCGTTTACATGTGGAGTCCTGTGAAATTTTGTACGCACGATCCTTTTCTTGAAATTATTACACAACCTCATCACAGCATTGAAGGATGATCTTGTGTGCATGGCCTTTTGGCGGTAATATGAACAACATAACCGCCTTCCAAGAGTTCAGCAACAGTTCAACAGTTCACAACTTATTATGTAATTGCGAAAGATCTGATGACACTCAAGGCCAAATTTTACAACATGAATATTACATCTGAATCTAAAGAGCTAACATGTCGTTTCATCAGAAAAGCTTGATCATAAACTGTCATTACAGTCTCATTGACATGAAATCTGTGTTAAAATTGATTTCCCCTTCTGTAAAACAGCCCTAATTTGATGAAATCCGAGGGTGGGTACTCCCTTCTGAAGTCCTATTTTGTATTAATATCCAGGAACTATTCCACCACTGTCGACTCGCATAAATCGCTTTGTTTTGTTTGGTGTGTTTGTGTGTTTGTTTGTGTGTGTGTGTGTGTGTGTGTGTGTGTGTGTGTGTGTGTGCTGCTCATCATTTAGAGTCAGGGCGAGGAGTTCTTCCGGTATCACTACTACAACAGCAACATGTAATACTACACAAACCTTGCCTTTTCGTGTTTCTATCACTTTCAACAGGTCGTAAAATGAGTATAAATGCAGTTTTTGATTGCCATAGCGCCGAAATACGGCAGAAATACCAGTCGATTGGGTTCCATCATCTACAGACGGCTCAGATTCAGTTCTGACAGAACGGTATTATTGATGATCGCAGATATCCCTGAGTGAGGCACGGAAGCGGATATTAGAGACTGAATGGAAGCGCAAAAGGAGGCTCGACGCTTAAAGCTGCGCCACGCAGCGTTAGTGGGCAGTGGCTTGCCGAGTACATATGAAAGGAGGAGCCGGCAACGGTAGCGCCCGGGGCGGTGCCGGTCTCGTGACGCCATGGCGCAACGGAAATTCCTCTCTTCCTGGACTCTCCTCCCAAGGCAAGAGCGCTTTCATCATAATTCCATAAGGTCCTCGAGCCTCTCCTACTTTACCTGCAGAATGAGGCCATCGTACTAAAGTGAGCACCTTTTCCATGCTCTCCCAACTATCCTTGAGGCGACTATTGCTACCGATATATGGTCCCTCTAAAGGGCATAGCCTATGACTCTCTTCTCGTTCAGCGTCACTAATCTTTTCACCACCTTTCTATTTCCCAAATGAGAATGGAGGTTAGGCTTTTACACCCCATCGACTGTGCACCACAGATTCTGATAGATGAAGGTTAGGGGAAGGAAACAGGCAGTTATCATTCTAAAGAAATCATCTCAATTTACCTTCGATGTCTGTAAGGAAAAAGTGGAAAACAAGCATCCACATATAGGAAAGCGTACACTCTACAGTTCCCAAATCATCCCACAAGTGTCTTTCCATTTTCCGTTGGATGACAGCCACTCTTTGAATGCCTATTTTATAGAAGTCCATATCTCACTACCATAAGTCAAAGGGAAATAAGTAGTGACTGGTCATTTTCTTCTGATGTGTCGTAAACTTACTTTTCAAAACTCTATTTAGCTTCCCAATAGCTCAGCAGGAAATAGTTACTGTCTTGTTTATTTCCTTCCCTGTCGAATGAGTCATTGTCAACCACTAGCCACAATGCAAAATCTGAGCTGGTTCTATGATTTCATTTTTAACTGAAGCTGTTTTTCTTTCTTTATGTTGGCTATACATTATTTTATTATTAATACAACTGATTTTCAATTGTTATCTAGCACTTGCTTTACTAAATATTTTCATTGATTTTGCACGCTCATCTTCACCTGAGGCAAACAGTTTAGCACGTCAAAAGAAAAAAAAAAAAAGAAACACTAATTGAGCTCAGACATGTTTCACCGCCACGAATTACTTCCTAGTTTTGCCAGTTAATGGATCTGAAAACTTCTTTTATTGCTCCTGAAGATAACTTTGATGATCATTCCTCTTTCAGTTCTGAATTTTCCACTGTCTTGAGCAGGTCTTCATAGGGAAGGCCTTGCGAGGTGCCGGGGCTAGCAGTGTATTTAACACTAAATTCTTCTCGAATTTTCATAAGGAAATGATGCTCTAAGCCCCCCTTTTCTAACTCCTACTTTTGCTGTTGCACATGGATTAAGAAGAAACACGAACTGACTGTAATCGACCCTGCAAGTGGAGTAGAAAAGAGTTTGGCACCTGCAATAATTTAATTTGATAGACATTAATTAAATAAAGGAAAATTTCAGTAACGTAGTGAGAAATGAAAGGGTTGCCCTACCGATTAACAGAATGAAAGTTCTGTCCAAAATAACAATTTGATTTATTATTACTAAACTCAAAACAATAAACAAAACACATGAAACATTTACAATACATCAAATTGGCTCAAATTGGATACTCAAATAAATGCTGTGAAGGTGAAGTTGTCCCTAAACTAGATTGTGACATTTATGACGAAGTGCTATGTGCAGCCAATTCCTTGCAACTCGAATCTTAAGAGAAACACACAGCCAACCCAACATTAATTGCTGCTACAGTAGTGAGAACTCAGACAATGAACATCCAAGACAGAACAAAGTTAGAAAAGACGAACAGGCGCGCTCTACTGAGCTCCGATTATCGCCTAGCAAAAATGCCTGCTTTGCCGGTGCTGCGGACGTACATTACCAAGCTGTCTTCTTAGCTGCAAGGACACGATCTGGCGTACTGGAAGCTATGGCTGGTTGCTTCGACATCCCATCGTGGTGATGATAATGTCGCGAGTATAGCCCGAAACAAATTGTCCTGGTCTGGTTTTCCAGACTGAAGACTTCCTATCAATACAAATGCGCCTCTGAGGGAGACGAAGAAGGCTCGCCACACAATCACTGATGATACAGGGATCGATTTTCACAAGCGAAGTCACACAGTAACTCCGATACAGTCAACTTTAGCCAAAACTGCCCAAGACAGACAACATAGGCCGCTTATACGCAGAACGCTCAATTGCCAACTGTACTTGGAAAGTTACGTTGAAGTCGAAACTTCAGCAACTTCGTTAAACATTTACAATCAAATAAAAGTTTATTAGACAGCTAACGGAAGGCAGGCTGTCCAGAGCAGCGAGAGCTCAGTCTTGTAACCTACTCTGACCGAAAGGCGAGAGCTGACCCTCTCAAGAGCACCCATATAAGCCGAACACAGAACATTCCCACCCCCACGACAGTGGCCGTGGTTAAACGTTCCAATCAGCAACTCGAAAACCGGCGGAAAATTCCACTCTATTGCCGAAGCACTACCATTCCACCAATGGAGATTCTTGGCGCCAATTTCTGCGCCGATTTTACAACATCACGGAGCTATGCCCTGAGCAAGCCAATCACAGTTACGATTTTGCAGAAAACGCGGGAATTTGCCCGCTAAGACTGCTTGGGAACACAAGCCATTACCACGCCTCGCTGGTAGCCCGCCAGAAAGTGTTTTCACTAAGTTTCTGCGAAGTAACGGAATCTTTAGCCCAGCCGCTCCTTCAGGCCCCTGCGGGCGTGTCTCCGCCGCTATTATATGTCGACGTCTGGAAAGCATTCACTCGACTCTCTCACACCCGTCAGCTTAACCCCTTCAAGATCAGCAGAGCCCGCCTGTCACCGGTCCACCCGGGTGACGAGAGACGCACATATATACAGTCCGTCTTAATAACAAGAACTAATTCAGCTTTGTCACACATGTTGCTTAAAACAGCCATTATGCGAACACCTAGGTACTTCATCTTGCTAACAAAAGCATAAAACTTCATCCTCTTGGAGAGACTGAAGTCTTTATCAACACAGCAACAGACTTCCTACTCAGTGCCTTGATAGAAGTGACATTAAAACTTTTTCTACAGAACATCGAAGACATACTAGCTCAAAGTAGCTAATCAGTCAACCCCTACCCTCACCTCTAAGCCCAACCTCTATTGTTCCCCTTATGTCTTAACTATATTTATATCTATATTACCAGCCAATAAGCAATGAGAGAATAATTCTTGTACTGCGTTTTTAAATAACTAAGCATCCATCTGTTAAAAAATATTACTATTATTAGGCGTTTGCCTAGTATCATGTTAGCTACTATAATCCGAATTTATGTTTAAAATGGTTTAAATGGCTCTGAGCACTATGGGACTTAACTTTTGAGGTCATCAGTCCCCTAAAACTTAGAACTACTTAAACCTTACTAACCTAAGGACATCACACACACACCCATGCCCGAGGCAGGATTCGAACCTGCGACGGTAGCGGTTGCGCCGTTCTAGCCTGTAGCGCCTAGAACCGCTCGGCCTCCCCGGCCAGCAATTTATGTTTACCACACGACAATAATTCCAGACCATGTTAGCATAAGAACAAAAATAAGGTAGTAGTTCATTTCACAGTTTTCTTTAGTAAAGATGTACATTCTCTGTAACTATTTAACACAAGTTTTCGGCATTCATGTTAACACCAGTTTAGATCAAAGTATTTGCCCACACACCGATTGAACTCTATGCGCAAAATACCAAATACTGACTGGGAGCGAAGTATGTCACATATGTAGGTGAACATCTTTATTACATGTATCAGTTGTACAGCACATGATGGATGTAGACACATTTATCGTGACTGTCGGTTTATAACTGTGAAGTGAGTGGTCTGTGGTCAGCTGACAATTAAAATGGAACCTGTTAGGGGGACAGCTATTACAAAGCCTCCCATGGTATCGCAGTAATGAACAGAGCTCATATTTCGATACAACTCTTTGCCATAAAACCACTACTCATCACTGTACATTAAAGTATTTTTATCTGCCTTCTTGTTACAGAGCCAGTACCCATAATCGCGCTTTAGAAATAAACATGTTAATTCCATGTGCCCAATCAGAGGATGATTGACGTTAATGGAATAAACGAATATTTCCAAAAAAGTGCTGATTTCAGTTTTCTGTATTTTTAATATAAGACGCAATATGGGCATGTATTTTTCACTGTACTAAAATATATTGCCTCGGTGTCTTATTTCTCAACAATTTTTATTATAGATTCACTTAAAAGTGTGTGAAAGGCTTTTACGAAATCTATGAATCCTAATCAAAAAGGTATTTAATTCTTCTTAGTCCGTTCTACAACTTTACTTAATAATTTTGTCCTTTACATGCAGTCCATTTAGATCTCTTCACTTATTATGCCATGTTATTCTTATTCCTGACTAAAAATGTAGTGTTTTTCGCAGAGTGCCTGGTTATTATTTAAGAGAATATCTTGTACATTGCGGAGATGAAGAGAATGGTCTTTCTCCGCCAACATCCTGTAAATAGGCCATTTTTATGGTTTTAGTTTTCAATCACCTAAAATCATTTCTATCGAATGACAGTCACCTTCACAATCAAAAACTAGGAACAATGGGAAGCATCAATTCATCGCTGTGGCTTCGAATCCTGACTGGCGCAGTACAGACATAGGATATTTTTATGTTAGACTCTGTATCAGAGTGCTCCTGTATGTTATTAACTATGACTATCAATTAGAAGAAATTCAGCTACTACGGAAATTTTGGCTCGTGTATTATTTTCACACATGTTGTGGAACAGTGGCCATACGTCACTGAACACTCATTTATGTGTGTGGTTGAGTACATTGCGGTGTTATGCCAATGATTATCATTTATCGTCTGCTTCTCAAAAAACATTCATAGTCCAGTAGCCGTCTTAACACTTAATTTTCTTTAAAAGTACCAACAGTCGTTCAGTATAGTACTATTTAATCCTACTTATCTCCATGAAATTTTAGTTTTGTTGTCACCGGTAATTTGAAAAAACCTAAAATATACACCAAGGTGAACAAATAATATATTAACATACTAGAGTAATCAAACTTGCAGATTATAGAAAACAAGTGAAGGAGACTGATTTGGGGAAGCATTTTTATTTATCTACATTGCGTAGTGCTTTTTACAGCACCCTCCAATCGCATCACAAATATTCAGTTTATCAGCGTTTCGTAAATCCTTTGGGGTTTTATTATGTCGCACATATGTTGCCCTTTTTACTATTGTTAACATTAGTTAATACTTCTCATTAATACCTTCAACTGAACAATCTTCGTTATCCATTGTGTAACGCTCTACAACGTTTCATTACCAACGGAAAGAGCCTCTCACTCGTAATTGCGCCAAGAATTTTCCATGTTATCTCATGTAGCTAAGGCTGTTTTTTGATCGTAGCCAAATCATCTTACGGAACTCTTAAACAAAGTTAACTTCGCCAGAATAAAATAAAATTGTAGAAAAAATTCCTAATTCCTCCTATTAGTAGTCTGCTCTTCAAAACGTTAGCTGAAACTGCCATCTAGATTTCAGTTATGGTATCCGAAATGTCACTATTTGAAAATTATGAAGAAGTTACAATGAAAACGAATGCGAAAACTTCTGAAGGCTCCAAATGTTCAACTCTATATACTTCGTAAATCAGTTAAGAATGATTTCGTTAAGAATGAAAAGTAATAAAAGTTACTGCATGCTACTGAACATAAATTTCCTATGTAATGTTTTAAAAGACTTTTTAAAAGACGTTCCAGAAATAGATCGTGTCACCCAGATTATAAATAGAGTTAATGGCGCAACAACAAAAATGTATTGACTGTTTTAACTAGTAAACATTTAAACACGACCACGTATTAAGGTACGATATAGTCTTGTCCCTTAAAGTTTTTTTTTGTTCTTTCTATATCCACAAAGAATAATTCTGACACAGTGTTAACCTTTTCCAGGCTTTGCTGTGTGATATTATTTCAGTTCTCCAGCAAGAGTATAAGACTGATAACCGAACATCAAATAGACATTAATCAGAGATCAGGATTTTTCAGAAATTTCATGATGAACCAGTAGTCTACATATGGGGTTTTAAGCTATCGATTTCTCCTTGAACTTGTACTCGTATATCAATGTTATTTGACCATGTCACGGTACAGTCTGCTCTGTTTATATTTCAGATATACAGATCCAATTGAAATTTATTGTGTGTTGGAAGGGAGCAGGTAAATACTCGAACAGCCTATTAGATGAAGAATGAAAAGTCCCATTGCCTGTCTCTGTTGTTTGCATCCTTTCCTTCGCTGTTCTCGCACTTCGTTCATTACCACAGCACACACATTCCAACTACAACGCGAGATGGTGGCAAAACGGAGAGTGTTGTGCTGTTATTTGAGCTGTCAGAGCTCCTGTTCAGGATAAACAATGAAGCACGGTCCCTGGACTGTCGCAGAATAGCTGCTATTCATTTCTGACTAAATAAGGCGCTCCCAGTTTTGAAGCTTCACGTTTGCTGAACGTGACCCACTGCTGTTGACATGTATACAGGTCACTGTTTTCAATACATTTGCGACGAAAACACCAGTGAAACTACCGTTGAATGACGTCGTGATAGTCGACGGGTAAATAACTGCCTGAACCTCGCTATATAACAATAAAAAAAAAAACAGCAACTAGTTTTGACGGACATTGCAGTTTGGCGTTGTAAAAAATATGCTTCATTAGCAGATGCAATATCCTGCCAGGGAGAAAAAAAGTCTCTTATGTTTCACCGTAAACAGAAAGCAGTAAAAAATAGAAGCAAACAATAATTGGTACACTACTTGAGTCACTTTGTTTTATTTTAGCACTTCTGTGGCTGTCGATGGCCATGCTGTCATCATCAGGTGGATTATGATGAATTTATATCATAGAATTTGTTTGACAGAAACGTGTGTTTTCTGTTTGGCAGTCAGTCCTACGGCAGGGACCTTATGTGTCAGGTTCCATAGGTGGAAAAACATTATCGTTATTTACAACAGCCAAATGATTTATACATTTTTCTACATGTATGTCGAAGCTGTAGTTGCTGCATATCTGACACCAGGATGCTGTCATAGCGAACTCCACGGGATTGACATTGCACACTTTTAGTGTCACAATATTTACAAGGCTTAGTGTTCAAAGGTGATAGCTTTTACATAGGATCATGTAGCAAGATTTGCTCCAAAGATAAGGAGATGTACTAATGTTATTGATTCTTAGTTCTACATATTAGTATATTGATATGAAAATAATTATTTTATCTTTTTTAAAAAGAAACACTGTGGAAAATATATAGATATGCTTACCTTGCCACTAATTAATTTTACAAGGTTTTGAAACACCTCCTCCCCTAAGACTAGAATCTTTGTGATAGCTAACATCTTCAAACTGTAAGGCTTCTAGATACTCTAACCTTGAAAGGTGTGTAGTGACAAACACGTAGACTCGGTTATGGATGCAGACAGCAAATATTCTTGGCTGGATAAGCATATAAGACTACACCTGAGTTCCCTACCTAATAGACGATCCAAGTGTTTGCCACAAACAAACTCAACCACGTAAATGTACAATAATCCACCTGCTGGTGATGGCATGACTATCAAAATCCGTTGTGGCACTAAAGTAAAATTAAAAAATAAAAAAAATCACTGACCAAATAATGTTTTGTACTTAATTAGACGCAGCCCTTAGCAAGCAGTCCACTGAGGCCTACATATTTTTTAGCAACAAGCAAGTCAGGAAAACCTGGAAATGACCTGTTAAATGATTATTACTTGAAGTCATAATTGGATACTTAATTGTAGAAAGGTGCAAAGTGCCAAATTCATGAACTTCAGTTCATGAATTTGGCACTTTGCCAAACTGTCTGTAGTGCAGTGTTTTAATTATTTAATCCTCAAACTTTTCCATGTTACAAATGGGAGTACCTTATCGTATATTAGTGGTCGTTTGATGACACAGTTGGAATTGTTTGATGCTGAAAGCAATTTAAACAGAAACATTTATGAAAGGTGCTAAGTACCATCAAATTATTCTAGATGCTATGTTCTTAGTCACTCTCCACAGACATGCATATAATATTTTTTACGCTCATTCCTTTCCAGTTAAGGTATCATAGCCTTTAAAGCCGTCTTATTCTCATATGTAATGGAATGGGTTGAGGAAACAGATTCAAAGGTAGCAGATTGAATGTTTCTTCCATGTTTCACTTTTTTGAGCACATTCACCTCACGGATCCTTTCCATGTCGGTGTTAACATTCTGTTACTGCTACATGTGTTACAGTTGTTGAATCGTATGTGATGCTGACAGCTTTTGAAATGTTCAGCTTTTTTGTAGAGAGTATCTCGTCTAACAATCTTTGCTTCCTCGACCATTTTACATATATCGCTGGGTACAAATGCCTTCGTCACCCGAGTGGTTCTAGGCGCTACAGTGTGGAACCACGCGACCGCTACGGTCGCAGGTTCGAGTCCTGCCTCGGGCATGGATGTGTGTGCGCTCAGAGCCATTTTGAACCTTCGTCACCGACTTCCTTCTCTCTATCAAGGCAAGCTCAAAGTCACATAGGAGGAAGCTGTGTCCACGAACAAGAAACCGTTGTTCTATTCGTGTGAACAACCCGTTTGCTACCAGAAAAAGAAAAATAAATACCATCATTCAGTTCCTGTTTTGTGCAGCACAGTTGTCAGTCCAAACAATAAGGTTTTTCTTCATTGTTATCACGGTGTTTAACACTTTCAGAATGCATTACGCAATTTCAGTTCCACCCGTACAAGCGATACTCCCATGCAAATGAAAGATTAAAGGGTGTCACTTACTGATAATGCTATGTTCTAACAAGATAATAAAACATCTCGGAGTGCGTTAGCATGGGGGCAAACATAACCTGTTGCATATCAATCGATATGCAGCAAAGTGGAACAAACACAACTGAATGGCACACTGTACCATTCTTATGAAATCAGCAGGCAACTTAGCACCATTGCAATCTAGTGGTGGAAAATGAAACCACCTGGAATTCTCGGTGGACATAACACTTTTCATATGTAATCCTTCTCGGTATCCTGCATTTTTCAATCTAATTATCGCATTTTTCATGAATTTGGCATTTAGCACCTTTCTGTAGTTAAGTATCTAGTTAATTTTGTGCTACAGGTCATTGTATAAACTGCACAATTTTATAGTTGCGACGCTGGACATTGGTTTAAAGCTTAAAGGAGTTTAGACACAGTGCGATTTCAACAGTTCTTCTCAACAATATTTTACAAGAACTAAAACTCACGAAAATTTTAGGGAAGCTGAACTAAGTAAAAATATTTTGGCAGTTTTGTAGCCTTATTACTCTAAACCAGTACGCTTTAAAGGATACTTCCCATATATGTTGACCGTTTGTGAGAGATTCAAGTGTCAACATCACGAAACTGAAGAAAAGTGAATAAGTAAGTGGCTCGCATGTAGTCTGCACACAGCGAATTGTTTGAGGCATTGGCCCATATTTGGGAGTGGTGCGGCTCAAACACCCGTCTCACAGTCCAGATATAGATCACCGAGGTGGTTCGTTCAAAAATGGGCACAGCCCATTTCCTTCCGTATCATTGTCCAATGCCGACTTGTGCTCCATCACTAATGACCTAGTTCTGTACTAGACTTTAAAACCTAGTCGTCTTTCCTGCACTTTCTTATCGTTGTACTCTTTTCTGATTAACTTATTGTCATGTTTCGCACCGTTAGACTTTCCTGGCTATACCACACAATACTTGTTTCCGTTTTGTTGTGTGCCTCCTTAAAACTATCCCTCGATCACTGGGTTCTGAATTTCTTCCTGGAGTAAGATACAGGTGTTCTCACGCGGAGATTGGTTTTAACTATGCAATCGTTCCCTAGGAAATAACCTATCGAATGTGGTGCACCCTTGGCTTTTAACAAAGTTCGTACTTACTCACCCAGTTATATGGTGACCTACTGATTGGCGTGGGCTCCAAACTACCTTGCAATATATCATTTTTTTGTATACGCAAATGATTGCCAGAGCCAAATGAAATGTTAAATATGGAAAAATTGTTTGATATTTGGGTTTACAGTTTGACACTTATCCATAATTATTATGATTTTGTGTTCGTCTTTTAGTTTTTATATTTCGATTATTTTTCACTTAGGCGTTCAACTACCGTTCATAATTTTTTCACTTCTCAGGCTTAATTTGTTTTCATTTCTCTGGCTTCCCTGCCACTGATTTGTCGATATAATTTTTTAATTTAATGCTTTCAGTGTGCAGCTGTCACACTGTGTATATGATGAATCCATTACAGTGAGTAACTAAAATTTATTTTTTTCTCAAGCAGACCTCTTAGCTGTCTCTATTAGTCAATTTCTTACCTTAGATGGAGATACATTTATAGGCAGAACTAAGCTATGATGTTATACAGCAATCAAAATTTCGCTCTTCTCTTGAGAAGGTAAGGGAATTAGTTCATCTCCCCCAGGAGAGCACAAGTCCTTCTTTTTGAGATAATTCAGTGTACATAAAGGTTACTAAACAAAGGTCAGGCCGTCTTCTAAACTTAACGAACTGAAATAGACTTCAGTCTGAAAATGTCACTGTTGGTTAAAGTGGTTCAACTACACATATTATTGAATACATTGCAAGAGATTTCTGCAGCCATTATTTATATGCGTGTGGTAGTTTGGTTTTTGAGACCTCTACACTTTGGGTGTGAAACAACTTTGGCGCATCACGTCTTTACCGGCCGCACACAACCACAGTTTCGACCTGTTTATTACAAGCCCGCCTACCGAAATGCATTTTAACCATGTGTTACCACGTAAATTTTGACTTGCGATGGGTTATATCATACGTTCGAAAATGGCTACACAGCCGAAATTGTACAGTAGTGCAATAGACTAAACGAAAGAATATCGTGAGCCAAGTGACGACAGCAAGACAGATTATTATCATGTCAAAAGTTTACATTGGATGTGTAACACGTTATAACTAACGAATTCGACATGTCTCATATGTTAATAAACATATTGCATACTTCTTCATAGGCTATTTTATTAGAAAATAAACCATTGGAACAGTATACAACGGACAAAACCTCATTTTTAACATACCTTGCGTTACCATGCTGAAGCCCAGCACACTAAGATGAAACACCTTGTTTGTTTCTTACACGCATAAAGTTAAGTCTAAAAAATCTGTTTGATGTTGTGCCAGTTCACTGAACAGAAGATATTTTTACATCAGCTCCTGTGTAAATAACTTCGCTGGAGGGAGGCGGAAACGCTACGAGTGGACGGAATTCTTTCGTACACCACATCGCAAGAATCTCCTAAAGCGAGTGATGCATTGCATTGTCATTTCATTAAACAGTCCTTTGCGCAAAGCATTCCTTGTATTTAAAAGAACGTGTTCCGATCCTTGGCGTACACAAAGAACTTCAAAGGAACATACTTGATAACAGCATTAAAAGCGTTCTTTGTTGGCGGACGAGGAAGCCGCTTGACAGACTAATGTTTCGTTGTGTCCAAGCGCCGACATTGTTGTGCAATTTATGTAATGACGCAATTTTAATGCCCCAGAATTATTAATGCAGCCTTTCGTGATTACGGGGTAAGAGCAGCGTCAGAGGCCAAGTGTATTAACGCCGTATTGGAAACACCTGAAAAGCGATTTTCTACTCTTTTGTTTGCCTGTCTCATTTAAGCCAGATACTGTAATTTAAGGCCGCACAACTCGGGAACAGAGTAAAGCCGCTGTTCTGTTCTGCAGGAAAACGAGTTCAGCGCGTTTTAGCACCATAGCCTTCCGTAATTTCTACTAGAATGAATAGGTATGGTCAAACACGGCTGAGAAACTATCAGGTACGTCGGGACTGCAGACAAACATTGCATTTGTTCAATTACATTCAGAGCAAATCAGACATTGAAAATGTTTTATTGTCAACAGTCATAGTTGGATATCCAGGTATATTAAGTATGGAAAAATAAAAAGCTACCGAAGATTTGTAAATTACTAAAGATGGTTACTGGCATTAGCATACAACGAAATAAAATATCACTTTTCACTGTATGGAATTGACAGTAATGAAATTCACGAGATTGGAGTTACATGGATCCTTAGTTAATAGTCAAGCAACCACTTTTGGAGCAGAATACTCCCTATGTGTGGATGGTGTGACAGTAAGAATGCATTTGTATTAGCACATTATTTTTAATATCAGCGTGATCGTGCTTAGGAAGAGTTATGTGTCTCTCGATGCATATTTAAATGTTGTTTCTTGGAAGTTTGAGGGCAAGTCTTCTCGTCGTTTCCGGCACCTTTCTAGTATGTCTTCTGCTGGATTTAGATTAGCATCTTTGCGTCGCTTTCCTGTTGTGTTAGCAAACCCGGAACGATGAGTGCACTTTAGCTCTTCGTTCGTTATTATTATTATTATTGTTGTTGTTGTTGTTAGGCTTCTTCTGCTTATTTAGTTTGCTTAGGATTCCTGCCTGCCGAAGATAATGCTGGGCACAGAGACAAAAGGTCGTAAGCAACCTTATTCGTGTATGAAGTACGCTACCTTACGATTTTTCAGTGCGGCTTGCCTCACCTATGAATTTATGTCGTCGCTCTGCCTTATAGCGGTTCGAATTTTTGTGGTATGCTCCAATGATTGATCTGAGTATTCATTTCGTTTCGTATCTGCTTCAGTAAAACAGCTTAGATGTGTAGCAGCTTCACAAGCAATTTTACTGAAAAGTGTGCACTATTTCGCGAGCTCCATTTTCCAATGATGTCTAGCACAACTAAACATTTCAATAGAGAAAAAACTTTAGCAAATCTAAGCTGGAAGGTTTCATTGTGGCACTCCTTTCATTTTGTACAAGATATCCTTGAAATAGATACGAAGCCCACACCTACTACAGTAGTACAAATTTATATGCCAACTAGCTCTGCAGATGACGAAGAAATTGAAGAAATGTATGATGAAATAAAAGAAATTATTCAGATTGTGAATGGAGACGAAAATTTAATAGTCATGGGTGACTGGAATTCGAGTGTAGGAAAAGGGAGAGAAGGAAACATAGTAGGTGAATATGGATTGGAGCTAAGAAATGAAAGAGGAAGCCGCCTGGTAGAATTTTGCACAGAGCACAACATAATCATAACTAACACTTGGTTTAAGAATCATGAAAGAAGGTTGTATACATGGAAGAACCCTGGAGATACTAACAGGTATCAGATAGATTATATAATGGTAAGACAGAGATTTAGGAACCAGGTTTTAAATTGTAAGACATTTACAGGGGCGGATGTGGACTCTGACCACAATCTATTGGTTATGACCTGTACATTAAAACTGAAGAAACTGCAAAAAGGTGGGAATTTAAGGAGATGGGACCTGGATAAACTGAAAGAACCAGAGGTTGTACAGAGTTTCAGGGAGAGCATAAGGGAACAATTGACAGGAATGGGGGAAAGAAATACAGTAGAAGAAGAGTGGGTAGCTTTGAGGGACGAAGTAGCGAAGGCAGCAGAGGATCAAGTAGGTAAAAAGACGAGGGCTAGTAGAAATCCTTGGGTAACAGAAGAAATATTGAATTCACTTGATGAAAGGAGAAAATACAAAAACGCAGTAAATGAAGCAGGCAAAAAGGAATACAAACGTCTCAAAAATGAGATCGACAGGAAGTGCAAAATGGCTAAGCAGGGATGGCTAGAGGACAAATGTAAGGATGTAGAGGCCTATCTCACTAGGGGTAAGATAGATACTGCCTACAGGAAAATTAAAGAGACCTTTGGAGATAAGAGAACGACTTGTATGAATATCAAGAGCTCAGATGGAAACCCAGTTCTAAGCAAAGAAGGGAAAGCAGAAAGATGGAAGGAGTATATAGAGGGTCTATACAATGGCGATGTACTTGAGGACAATATTATGGAAATGGAAGAGGATGTAGATGAAGATGAAATGGGAGATATGATACTGCGTGAAGAGTTTGACAGAGCACTGAAAGACCTGAGTCGAAACAAGGCCCCCGGAGTAGACAACATTCCATTGGAACTACTGACGGCCTTGGGAGAGCCAGTCCTGACAAAACTCTACCATCTGGTGAGCAAGATGTATGAAACAGGCGAAATACCCTCAGACTTCAAGAAAAATATAATAATTCCAATCCCAAAGAAGGCAGGTGTTGACAGATGTGAAAATTACCGAACTATCAGTTTAATAAGTCACAGCTGCAAAATACTAACACGAATTCTTTACAGACGAATGGAAAAACTAGTCGAAGCCAACCTCGGGGAAGATCAGTTTGGATTCCGTAGAAACACTGGAACACATGAGGCAATACTGACCTTACGACTTATCTTAGAAGAAAGATTAAGGAAAGGCAAACCTACGTTTCTAGCATTTGTAGACTTAGAGAAAGCTTTTTACAATGTTGAGTGGAATACTCTCTTTCAAATTCTAAAGGTGGCAGGGGTAAAATACAGGGAGCGAAAGGCTATTTACAATTTGTACAGAAACCAGATGGCAGTTATAAGAGTCGAGGGACATGAAAGGGAAGCAGAGCAGTGGTTGGGACGGGAGTAAGACAGAGTTGTAGCCTCTTCCCGATGTTGTTCAATCTGTATATTGAGCAAACAGTAAAGGAAACGAAAGAAAAATTCGGAGTAGGTATTAAAATTCATGGAGAAGAAATAAAAACTTTGAGGTTCGCCGATGACATTGTAATTCTGTCAGAGACAGCAAAGGACTTGGAAGAGCAGTTGAATGGAATGGACAGTGTCTTGAAAGGAGGATATAAGATGAACATCAACAAAAGCAAAACAAGGATAATGGAATGTAATCTAATTAAGTCGGGTGATGCTGAGGGAATTAGATTAGGAAATGAGGCACTTAAAGTAGTAAAGGAGTTTTGCTATTTGGGGAGCAAAATAACTGATGATGGTCGAAGTAGACAGGATATAAAATGTAGGCTGGCAATGGCAAGGAAAGCGTTTCTGAAGAAGAGAAATTTGTTAACATCCAGTATTGATTTAAATGTCAGGAAGTCATTTCTGAAAGTATTCGTATGGAGTGTAGCCATGTATGGAAGTGAAACATGGACGATAAATAGTTTGGACAAGAAGAGAATAGAAGCTTTCGAAATGTGGTGTTACAGAAGAATGCTGAAGATTAGATGGGTAGATCACATAACTTATTGAGGAAGTATTGAATAGGATTGGGGAGAAGAGAAGTTTGTGGCACAACTTGACCAGAAGAAGGGATCGGTTGGTAGGACATGTTCTGAGGCATCAAGGGATCACCAATTTAGTATTGGAGGGCAGCGTGGAGGGTAAAAATCGTAGAGGGAGACCAAGAGATGAATACACTAAGCAGATTCAGAAGGATGTAGGTTGCAGTAGGTACTGGGAGATGAAAAAGCTTGCACAGGATAGAGTAGCATGGAGAGCTGCATCAAACCAGTCTCAGGACTGAAGACCACAACAACAACATCCTTGAAATAGGTTACAGGCTTTCGCTGTAATGTGTTACTTATTTTTATGTATCTTCGCTAACCTTCAGTTTCAATGTTTCTTTATTGACTTAGTTTTTTGAATTTTAAATTTTATTATTGTGATGTGATTCCATTACCATATATTTTCATCTCACATGAACTCACAGTACTAGAGCAAAAATTAAATGAACTGAAATATATAGATAGACCCACCAATGTTTCGGCTATTTTTACAACCAGCGATCATCAAGATGATTTCTTGCAGCAGTTCCAGTGATCTTGTGTCCCTGTCGTTCCAGTTGTAGCATGACAGAGGAATCCTGCCATCCAATGTGCGACACGTTTAAATGGGTGTGGTATCGAGTTCTTTGTAGTTACCTTTGTGGCACTGCGATCTCTACGCATCTCGCAACGACTGCTTGAAAATGTTTCTACTATATTAACACTCATGAAAATTTCAACTACAAAGAGAATCCAAGTTTCTCAAATTAATTTTATTCTTTACATTACGTACATAACAACATATAACTGATAATGATTCCACAGATTTTTTTGATGTCTGTCATCGAGAACTAGGAATATCGTGAAACACTTACATGCTACAACTACCGACGCTAAACGTCGAGGAATGGAATCAAACAGGGCTTTGTTGTGTCCCTATAAAACCTGCCCATGCGCCTGTGAATCCTGAAACACCAGCGGTGGTTGATGGAGGAGCGTGACGAAAAAGTAGTTGACTAACCTACGTATCAGACAAAAGTGGATATTTGGAAAACAGTGACGTACAACGATCTTCGAGGGGCCTGGGGGCATTCTGCGATACACGTTACACGAAACCGTCCTGCTGAAATGAATGAATTATCTTAGGGGTTAAAACCGCCTTGATGTAGCGAGTGCTGTCCAGATTACACCTAATGTGCAGAAGCTGACAACACATGAACTGTTTAATGACGCCCGAATCCCTCACACTAGACGACCTCCCGTTATGCATTTCAACATCACAGACTGCAGCTTGTAGTCACCATGACAGTGACTTACACTCGTGCGGCCTTAACTCTAGGACAAGTTTATGTGGAACTCATAAAGAACCACGTTCGAATCCATTCGCATAATGATATCGCAGCCTGTAACAACGGCGATGTATGTTAGTACTTCATTACATGTTCAGACGCTGTTTCATGGCCATTCAGTGAAAGAGATAGACGTTAAAACAAACAACCGTTAGTGTAGTATGGTATCTGTACTGACAACATTGAAAAGCGGCCAAAAAACATGAACTGCGAGTACAGTCTTTCCGTTATTATTGCTAGAGAACGTTAGATAACCAGGCGACGATGTTCTCTAAGCTGCCACTTCACCCGCTGTAAAAAACATCGCACTAGAAGGAAAACAACCCAAAGTCAGATTCCTTGTAATGTGTAACTAGCACTACGCACCGTTGGAAACTTCTACCTAAATCGCTGATGATAACCAAAACAATTAAAAATAAATATTCTAAGCATGATTTGGGCCCCAGTGGTCCGTCTGCAAATCAACACAAGGGATGCCGCGCTACCCATGAAATGTGACAAGTGTGGAGACAAGAAACCAGTAAGACAAACATGCATGCACTGACGGTTACTGAAAGCCCTCCAGATGATGGATGCCTGTAACAGTAGCCGCGACGTTAATGATTTCATTTATATCTATGACGCCGTAACACATTCAAAAGAAACTGACTGATACGGATCCCAGTCGGTTCTAACCGTTATTCTAATCAATTAGCAATGGTGAGATTCAGGTATGAAGTCGCAGATAAGATATTACCACTTTCCTACAAAAGAAGGAGCTCGGATTCATCTCTCACTTGCTCCGGCGGATAACAGGCGATCAGCTGTACGAACACCGATCGTCATACGTATATTAGCTGAACTACATAGCGACGTACGTTCTCGACTTACGTAAATGTAAATTTGTCTCTTTCGGTTTATGTACAGGTCTGATTCCGATCCTTGCGGGTACGCTACTTGTATGAACGGTAAGAGATTAATAAAACTCAAACTCTTAGAACATTCACCAATATATTAAAATAAAATAGGGAAAATAAAATAGGGAAGTTCAAGAAGTTCAAATACATTGACGAAGTAATGCAAAAAAAAAAAAAAAAATGGCCTATAGATATCTGCTATGCGAAAACGAATCAAAAAATGGAAAGAACTTCTAAGAACCTATAAAATTACAAGGGTCTGTCTTCCAAGTTGAAACTAAAGAACAATAACTCGCACGTTAAAACACAGCGTTTACATATATCTAATGATTACCAACCAGTTAGGATTTAGCTAGCTGCACGTGCTAGAAAGGGAAGCTATACTAAAACTAATGTATGTTCCACAACAAAGGTTGGTGGCCAAAGTGATAATAGTGAAGATATGTGTATATTCATAAGCTTTCAGAAATCATGACAATTGGGAGGCTGATTTTCTTTGGACAGAGTTACAAAATGAATTACATCAGATTTGCCAAAATTTATTGAAATATATATCGGAAAAGAAATAAACAATAGCCTGCATCAGAAAGGCGAAAAATTATTTGGGGAAAAATAATAAAACTTTGAGGGAAATTTCTTTTGAAAGGGATATTTAATCTTACAACTACCCTAACACAGTTGGAACCAAGAAAACGGGAGGAACATGCACAGAAGAAAGAAAACGACAGCACATAAATAAAATTAAAGAAAGTTGCAAGAGCTAGTGATAAAAAAACCAACTTAAGTGGCCAATAAGTGCTCAGTAAGAAATGAAAAAATAGCGAACTACTGTGAGAAATAAGATGTCATTTGTGGTATTTGTTTCAGTTCAAGCTCTCGTAGCTAACTGTTGATCATTTGTGTATGTGTGTGAACTATAATAACAATAAAAACAAGACCTGTCAGATTTCACAGATTATGCTAAGGATGCTGTATCTAGATATACCTCGAAAATTTTTGTCACCATTGAAAATTCAATTACTAAAATTCTTACATCTACAGTAACCATAAACATAATTAAAGAAAACTTCTCAGGTAAAGCATCTGTACGAGTAAAACATGAGCACTAGGAAAAAGTCTATTGATAAGGCACTTTCTTACTGTCATTACTTTAGACCAACAGGAGCTACCTGCGGAAATCTCTGTCTCGCATACCTATAGGACATAGTGTCCCAGATCACGATTTCTTATACGATTTGGGGCAGTGTTCTGTATCTCGAAGAGACGTTTCATCTGATGAGAAGAATTTGTGCAAGTCACACATTTACTAGTAGATTTTTATGCTACTGTCATGGTGTTTCACAATTGCATCACGGTTAATCAGGGCTGGACATCACTCTACGTGCAGCCTTTTGAACTTTTATAGTCTTTCGTAATGGACCTCTTAGTTCCCCCGGATATCCACCCTCTGGCTGAAGAACAGACACAAGCCGCCGCCTGCCGTATCTTAATGAGGAGTTGTAAATAACAATAAAGGAAAAAGTTGGGTCATTAGAGGTGGTGCCCGTGGCATAGTTGGGGAAGGTTTCGGGTAAACGGCTGCCTGTGGCCTTGGCGAAGGAACCAAATCCGTATTCTGGGAGAAACTCAAGTCGGATTGTCACACCAGGAACTGAAATTGTGTCTGCTTAATAATGCGTTATAAAAGTCTAAATACTTCCATTCACTGTAAAAGGAAGGAAGTAAGGTTAGGGCTTAAGGTTTCGTCGACAATGACATCGTTAGAGACGGAGAACAAGCTCGGATTGTTTCATGAATGGTGAAGGAAATCCGTCATGACCTTTCAGTGGAACCATCCCGGCATTTTACTGGAGTGATTTATGGAAATCACGAGAAATCAAAATGGGTATGATCGGTCGCCGATTTGAACCGTGGTTCTCCCGATTACGAAAGGTTGGGAAGGGTATCGGTACTGCCTTTTGCAAAGAAACCATCCCAGAAATAGCCGGGAAATCGCGGGAAATCCAAAACTGGATGTCCTGACTGGGAATGGAACCGTCGTCCTCCCGAATGCGAGTCTTCCATGCCAACCACTGCGCCATCTCGCTCGATACCAGCGACGACAGTTGTACAGTTGGTATCACTGCATTTCTTCCGGGTAGACATTTTTGTTCTCAATAAGACAAAAAGGTCGTTCTTACCTACGGCCTGATAGGCAACTTCATGATGTTAGAAAGTCTTAAAATGAAATGTAAGGCGTACCCAGGAGCAGATATAGACCCAGATCACAGTTTAGCAGTGATGAAGAGTAGGCTGAAGCTTAAGAGACGATCCAATATAAAATTAGTACGAAAAGAAGTGGAATACGGTAGTACCAAAGAATGAAGAGATATGCTTGAAGTTCTCTGAGGCTATAGAAACTGCATTAAGGAATAGCTCAGCAGGCAGTTAACTTGAAGAGGAATGGACATCTCTAAAAAGTGCAATCACAGAAGCTGAAGAGAAAAGCATATTTATTAGGAAGATAACTACAAAGAAACCGTGGATAATACAAGAAATACTTCAGGTGATATACGAAACAACGAAGTATAAGAATATTCAAGGAAATGTAGGAATGTAGGAATACAAGTCACTTCGGAAAAAAGTAAATAGGAAATGCAGGCAAGCTAAGGAGAAATGGCTACATTAAAAATGTGAAGAAATTGAAAAAGAAATGATTGTTGGAAGGGATGACTCAGCGTATAGGAAAGTCAGAACAGCCTTCGCTGGAATTAAAAGCAAAGGTGGCACCATGAAGAGCGCAGTGGGAAGTCCACTGTTAAACGCAGAGGAGAGAGGGGATAGGTGGAAGTAGTACACTGAAAGCCGCTGTGAGGGGGTGGAATTGTCTGATGACATGAAGAAGAATAAACAGGAGCTGATACAGAAGAAGTAGGAGATCCAGTATTAGCATCAGAATTTAAAAGAACTTAGGAAGACTTAATGACGAATAAGGCAGAAGGAACAGAGAATATTCCATCAGAATTACTAAAATCCTTGGGGGAAGTCGCATCAAAACGACTATTTGCGTTAGTGTGCAGAATTCATGAGACTGGCGGTGTAGCCTCTGACTTTCGGAAAAACATCATCCACTCAATTCCGAAAACTGCAAGGGACGACAATTGAGAGAATAATCGCACAATGAGCATCCAAGTTGCTGACAAGAATAATACACGGAAGAATGAGAAGAAAAACTGAGAATCTGTTAGTTGCCGATCAGTTTGAGGAAAGGTAAAGGCACCAGGAGGCAATTCTGACGTTCCGACTGATTATGGAAAGAAGACCAAAGAAAAATCAAGACATGTTCATAGAATTTGTCGACCTCGAAAAAGCGCTCAACAATGTATAATGGGGCAAGATGTTCAAAATTCTGAGAATAATATGGGTAAGCTGCCTATAGGGAAAGACGGGTATTGTACAATATGTACAAGAGCCAACAGAGAACAATAACAGTGGAAGACCAAGAACAGAGTGACAGGGATGTAGTTTTTCGGTCTGCTGTTCAATCTATATATCGAAGAAAAAATGACGGAAATAAAAGAAAGGTTCAAGAGAGGAATAAAAATCCAAGGTAAAAGGATTTGGATGACAAGATTCGCTGAAGACATTGCTATCTGCTATCCTCAGTGAAAGTGAAGGTGAATTACAGGATGTGCTGAATTTAATGAACGGCGTAATAACTACAGAATATGGATTTACAGTAAATCGAAGAAACACGAAAATAATGAGAAGTAGCAGAAATTATAACGGCGAGAAAATTAACATCAGGATTGGTGATCACGAAATCGATGAAGCTAAAGAAATCTGCTATCTAGATAGGAAAATAACCCATGACGGACGGAGCAAGGAGGATATCAAAAGCAGACTGTCAAAAGGGGCATTCAAGGCCAAGAGAAGTCTACTAGTATCAAAGATATGTTTTAATTTGAGGAAGACATCTCTGAGAATGTGTGTTTGGAGCACAGCATTGCATGGTAGTGGAAGGTGGACTTTGTGAAAACTGGAGAAGAAGAGAATCGAGACATTTGAGATGTGCTGTTGCAGAAGAATGTTGAAAATTAGGTGGATTGATAAGGTAAGTTATGGGGATTCCTGAATATTCATTGTGGCTGACGAACTGCGACTGTGATTTAAATTGTTGATTTATTTGGTAATAATTATGCAACCAGTCGCTTTTTTTACGATTTATTCAACCATGATCATGTTTTCGAGCCACTGTAGGCTTATTATCAGACGGATGCGTTATAAGAACATTATGTTATGGAACAAGTGTAGCTAGATGCAGTGCTGGTGCTGAGTGTACTGCCTTCTGGCATCCATATCAGATCTCTTCCTGTAAAGTACACGCAGTATTTGGCTACATTTGGTTTTACACTGATTCACAGAAAGTATACTTGATCATGGTTGAATAAATCGCAAAAAAGCGACTTACAGCATATTTATTATCAGATAAATCAGCAAAGTAATCAATAAGTTCTCCGAGGAATCGGCGAGGGAAGGTACACATGGAACACACTGACAAGAAGAAGGGACAGGATGATAGGACATCGGTTAAGACAACAGGGAATAACTTCCATGGTAATAGAGGGAGCGGTAGACGGTGAAAACTATTGGAGAGGACAGACTGGAATATATCCAGCAAATAACTGAGGACGTAGGTTGCAAGTGCTACTGTGAGATGAGGAGGTTGTCACAGAAGAGGAATTCGTGGTGGACTGCATCAAACCATTCAGGGGACTGATAGTAAAAAAATAAATAAAAAAGAGTCACAATGCAGTAAATAATCCTATGAACTAACAGTGATAGTAGTAACAATAATGATTATGATAATGGCAATTAATGATAGTGGCAAAAAACTTATAGGTGTATAAAATAGCTTTCCGATATAGCAAATTCTGTGCAAAGGAAAATTAATACGAATAAGCTGAGAATACTGGGAAGTGATAAATATTTTGTTGGGAAGAAATCTGGACAAGGATAATGAGTGCGTACAGGGACAATGGTAATGATTATTGTTACTCGTACTTTAGAAGATGGTTCAAATGGCTCTAAGTACTATGGGACTTAACATCTGAGGTCATCAGTCCCCTAGGCGTAGAAGTTCTTAAACCCAACTAACCTAAGGACATCACACACATCCATGCCCGAGGCAGGATTCGAACCTGCGACCGTAGCAGCAGCGAGGTTCCGGACTGAAGCGCCTAGAACCGCTCGGCCACAACGGCCGGCACTTAAAAGATATGACATTAGCTGTCTTCTGAAGCTGGTTGTATTATTCTGTGCTCTAATATAATACGGGAGGTAATTCCAGAGTCGGGTTCGCTATTGCGAAGGACTTCAAGAAAATGGCTGAACTCTTGTGTGGAGCAGATAATATTTTGCTCTGATGGCGTAACTAAGCATCTTTAACTGAAATTTATCGAACGAGGAGGTGAAACTGTTATATTCTGCCCGAGGAATAAGACACACACGAAAATAAAGTGTCAGTAGTGGAGACTTAGATCACTTCCACGCACAGGAGGCAACGACAGATAAGCCAAGACGTTCTCTGCATGTGAACACTGCTCCTAATTACCCGGGCGGCCTTCATCATGATGCCAATAAGGCTTTTAGTCTTAAGTGATTTAAGCGAAGATCCGATTCAGACAATGGATGGGAAACAAAAGAGCTGTCATGCCGTATTGTTGTCAAGACAACACCTTTCCCTAAGTGACCTCTGCGAGAGATAAGCACCGCCGATAATGCCTGGTCTCTTCTCTTCCCCGCCACTGAATGCATTATGCCTGTCAGCCCGAGACTTCTTGCAAACAAAGGGTTACGTGGAATGTAAGTCGGCGACTTTAACGAACGGTACTGACAATCAGAGAAGAAAAGAAGGAGGAAAGGCATTCCGACATCGGGAAGGGGAGGAAAGAAACGCAGCCTTCTTTCCTCACATGCAGGTACAAAAAAAGCCGAACTACTTTGACTCGTTTTTTGCGGCTCGGCAGCGATTGAGATTTATTGGTCTCTGGTGTGAACCCTCTAAGCTGTGTGGACGGCAGTGTTTGAAGTTTTTCTGACAGTTGGGCGCTCCTCGTAAATTTCTCTGTAAATTCGTTGTGGCCCTTTTCCAATCGCTGTAAAATAAATCTGGGGACCCTAAGAATTCAACATTTTTAAGGTTACGGGCAAGCAGCACATCATACATATTCACACGGCAAACAAACAGCAATACATCAAGCTGCCCATGATGACAGATCGGTTCCTCCGTTTCTACTGACAATAAAATACTCTAAGAGTGTGAGCACCATTCCGCTCCACTTCGCAACAAAAACTTGAGCACGAACGCGGTGAACTAACAAGGTGAAGTCGACAGATATGAAACAACTTTTTAACAGACTTTTTTATTTTATTCACGTTCGTAGCGGCAACAGTAAAAAGTTCTGGCAACTTATGTAGCTACTGAATAGAAAGTATTTAATTTAGAGCAAATAGGAATCGATTACAAATAGAGTACCACAAATGTGAAAAAAGTGGTATTTGGATCAGGTTATATCAAAATGATTTGTAAGTTTGTAAAGGATATCCTTTCACATACACCAGTAAGAATCTGTTTTCTTTTCTTATTGTCATTTATGTGCGAGAAAGCAATTAAATTTCTGATCGCTTACAATACATTTCTAGGGCAAACACAGAACGACAGAACGTTGGACCCGCTGGTCAGTTACTAACATTAGTAATACTGTCATATCGTAACCCAAATCAGGTATAACACCTAGCACTGAAACCACGTTTATTACAAACACCAGCGTACATCCAGAACAGAACTGAACTCTTGGACGGAGAGTGCTGCAACTTACAGAAACTTCGAGTATTCCAGAACATACAAACATATGAAGTCTCTAGAACCTCTCAGAAGTTATAAATACTAAATAAAAAACAACTGCTGGTGGTTGAGTTCGATATGGCGACCTACACCACGCCGGCAAGCCGCGTTAACCGCTAAATCACATTGTAAGCAGCACAACCCATGGCAGTATCTTCTTATTCTTCATTTCCCTTACGCTTTCAAGCGTCGCGACAATATTTTAAGGAACTATTCTATATTCACTCAAAACTCTTAGAAACACGAATTACTGTGGAAGCAGTATGCACCCTCACTCAAGCCGAATCTGGAGAGTAGTTGTCGCAAAGTTTTATATTTGACGTTTGTGTGATAATCAGTAATATTAACTTACGGTATTAGGTATTGGAGTTGTTAAATTGTCAATTTGTTCAACTATTACACCATTTTACACTCAGATCGAAACGTTAAGGGATCTACGAAAATCTTTACATAATTAGGAAAAACATGGAAATTCTTGACATATGGCTGCTACGGATCCCAACACGAGAGTTGTTAGTCTTCCTACAACAGCAGTCTATATAGGAAGAGGTTTTGGATGTAGTGGTACCAACTACGTTTCAGTGCGTTACACTAGTAATATTCGAGTCGTTGGTAACAAGAGTGGGACAACGAAGTCTTTGCTATGACAATACGTATGGCCGGATTATTGACTTACAAGTGACGAGTCACAGTATGTGTGACCTTGCCCAGGATTTGAATGTCACCCGCTGCTTAATTTTAGAGATGTGGAGACGATTTCAGGGCAGAAGAAAAGTTCAGTCAAGTCGGATAAGGTTGACTACATGGTAAAATGCAGCACCAGGATCATTGTGTTACTTCAAGTATCCGATAATTTTCAACCAGCAAAGCATCTACCGTAGTTAGAAACCACATTGTTGTCTCAAATACCCTGCATTAGCCAGTAGAATCCTCTTCGCTGATGGGTAACATTTTAGCGTGGAAATCGATTATCGTCCGTAGCGCTCCAAGGAAACCGAGACACTGTTGAGGGACGAGACAATATCTTCTCGTCAGAGTATTGATGTGGGCGCTGGAACTTTACTAGTACGTGCACCTCTGCACGTGTCTCATGTCAGCACTGTGATGGCTGAAGTCTGTAAGTGTAAATGAAGTGATCATATAGTATTGTGGGCCTCGAGACCCCATCTGGGGCTGTTCGGCCGTCTCATGCAAGTCTTTCTATTTGACGCCATATTGATGACTTCCCCGTCGAAGAACATGAGATGAAATGAGAAGGACAACACAAACACCCAGCCTCGAGCAAAAAATCTCCTGCCCACCCGCGAATCGAAACCAGGTCCCCAAGATCTAAAGGCAGTGCTAATTGCTAGACCACGAGCTGCTGAGTTATATAACGGTGATATCCTACAGTATCTTATCATTGGAGCAAACTGTTGTAGATTTCTATCTAAGTGATGAGAATGCTCGACCACCCAGGGATTGTCCATTATACGAGTACCTGAAACGTATGGACGTCACAAGTGTGAGGCAACCAACACTGTCCTCATATCCGTAAATCAGATTGAAGTGCGTGGGATGTCTCATGCCGAGGAATGGCAGCTCTAAAAACACCACCGATGACTTCCAGAGGAGCATTATCAATCTGAAGAACAGCGGGACACATTATATTCACCGAGAACCATACGTCGCGAACCTCAAAACTATTTTCCCATTCACCACGAAACTGATCCAACAAGGGGTAAGAAGGGTGATAACAAAGGAACACCAATTTTAGCTAAGGTGCCCACATTCAACAGTTCCCGAGGAAAGACGTTCCAAGCTTCGTCACTACTTCATCAATTTTCTCGCACGATGTAGAACAAAGTTAGCTACTAGTGCATGGGCTAGGAGCACAGTTGAGAAAATTTGTCGCCCGCTTCAAACTCCAATCTTAAGTTATATTTATTTTATTGTCACAGACGTATGTAATATCAACATATTTTTGTTAAATAATGAATTATAATGGAGTTATTGACAAAAGAAACAAATATTTCGTGTTTAATTATAAATATATTTTATCCTCACAAATATTATACACTTACCAGTAACTGAAAATGAAAAACGTGTAAACAGAAATATTTCAAATTTTGCTTTTAAGTTTACTTTAAAGTTTCAAGTGAACCATTGCATTTTCCAGGGTTATCTATCGTAAAAAACATGCATGAAAATTCGTACTACCAAGAGCAACATAAGAAGGCACATAAGCCACAGTCAGTGATTTTAGCGTGTATATCATTAGGAAAAGAAACCTCGTTAACATTGTTAAATACCTCGCGAGCTGACGAACCACCATATCCCCGATTGTGTTTCACCGGTCGCCTCATTTATACCCGTCCCTACCGGCAGCCTGTAGCCGGGTGTCTCTGGGCACGTGGTAGTGTCGCCAGGCCTCGGTCCGATCTCACTCGCGCCGCCGCAGCGCCGGACGCGGGTCTCTGCTGACGCAGCGACAATACGTTCTCGTTCTCTTCAGTTACCAAGACGGGAGGGGATCTCCACATGGACTGCTACTGTACTTTGATCATACTCAGTGTTGGCCTCCACGCCTTGCTCAATTGAAAAGGGTTGTCTTTATTTATTAGGAAAGAGGATGGGCAAAAATATGGAAACACCGCGGGAAATGAGTACTTGAACATAAATGCAGATGCTAGCCAAGCCTACAGATAGCGTGTTTAACCACTAGCGGCACCTGCGTGGTGTCCCCAGTACGTTGCAAATGTCGGTCGTGGTCAGAAAAGTGTCCTATATAGCTGCGAGAGCGTTGTATCGGAGCTTAGTGAATTAGAACGTGGTCAAATTGCTGGTACTCGTATGTTGGGTGCTTTCGTAACCAAGGTAGCAGAAGTAGTCGGTGTTACAAGAGGTACCGTATCGGAGGCTATTGCCGCATACAGGGGCAGCGGAAAAACGTCATTCACTAAGTCACAATGTGGACGAAAGTGTATGTTGACTGATCGCGACGGATGACCATTGAAGAGAGGCGAGCTGCAATTCCGAAAACACTCATCAGTGATGTAAATACTCGTAACAGGAAAAAGTGGTGTAAAAGCCGTAAAACCTGGACTATGGCGCAATGACAGAATGTCACATTCGGCCGGTTGAGTCTTGTTTCACTCTGTTTGTGACTTTTTGCCGAGTTTACGTCCCAAGAGTGAAACATCGCGGACGTTCGGTGATGTTTTGAGTTGCCATATAGTGGTATTCTGTGGACCCTATGGTTACTGTAAAAGGTTGCATTATTGCCAAGGATTATGAAACCAGTTTGGCTGGTCAGGCCATCGCAAGGTACAATGTTTGATCCCCTGTGTTCCAAGACGACTAGAGCTCTGTTCACACAAGTTTACCGTTCGGGATTAGCCGAGTGGTCCAAGGCGCTGCAGTCATGGACTGTGCCGCTGGTCCTGCCGGAGGTTCGAGTCGTCCCTCGGGCATGGGTGTGTGTCTGTCCTTAGGATAATTTAGGTTAAGTTGTGTGAAAGCTTAGGGACTGATGACCTCAGCAGTTAAGTCCCATAAGATTTCACACACATTTGAACATTTTGAATACACAAGTTGCATCGTCCAACACTTGTTTTGTGAGAACAAGGATGAAGTGTACCCACCTCCGCTGACCACCACAGTCAAAAGATCGCAGCATTATTTAGCCTTTGTGATCTGCTTAGGAGAGAAGCGCAGTAATCGCTATCCACGTCGACCATAGTTACCTGAAATGGCCACAATTTTTTGGGAAGAATTCTATGAGGGTTCCTCCCATACAGGAATGGCTTTTAACCATTCCGAGGCCACTGTAACATGTTTGGAATGACAATGTATTGGGAAGTAATGTGTTGTGTATTTTGTGTTTCCATATTTACGAATATATCATCTACATATCGAAAAATCCACGAAGACTTGTAGACAGCTGAGTACAGGGGATTTCCTTCAAATACCTCCATAAAAATTTTGGTTATTACTGAGAATAGTGGGGAGCCCACCGCCACTTCCTCTGTTTACCGTAATTTCTGTCTAATAGAAAACAGGTTGATGTAAGCACGAAATCAGATAGTTGCGTTAGCACTGACACTAACTTTTCTTCTGTGAGACTTGGTGACTCTTTTAAAGGTATCGTGTAAAGAGAGATAACATGTCGAAGCTCACCATGAGGTCTTCTTGGATCAGTTGCAAACTAGTTCTGTAGCTGCTAGATGAAATGCGCCGAAACCCGTATGTGGTGCTGTCACTTGCCCACAACGTGGCCGGCTATCGATGTCAGGTGTTTTTCTAATTCATATACTGGTGCACCGATGTTTTTAACGATTGTACGGAGTTTCCTTCCTCCACTGCGCACTTTCTGTAGTTCGCAATGTATAGGTGGAGCAGCTGCTTGTGGAGGAAGTCTCTTCACCGTCTTCTTATCTTGGAATGTGTCTTGGAGGGGCTCGATGGTCTTCCGATTAACTCGGTTGGTAGAATCGTCTTCAGCTCCCCTATAGACGTTGTCCTCTAATACCTAAAGACGTTGTCTTCTAATAGGTCATTTACTTTTTCTTTGTATACTTAAGTGGTAGCAGGACTGCAGAATGTTCTTTATCCGCTAAGAGGATACTTGTCTCAGAATATTCTCGGAAGTTCTTAAGCGCCTTTCTCTCTTTCTTCTGTTTCTGATGACCGATTGTGTTTCGCTAGCGGTGGCCGAGCGGTTCTAGGCGCTTCAGTCCGGAACCGCGCGACCGCTACGGTCGCAGGTTCGAATCCTGCCTCGGGCATGGATGTGTGTGATGTCCTTAGGTTAGTTAGGTTGAAGTAGTTCTAAGTTCTAGGGGACTGATAACCTTAGAAGTTAAGTCCCATAGTGCTCAGAGCCATTTGGAACACTTTTTGTTTCGCTAGACTCGGCAAACGTATCTCTTGGGCTTGATCTAATGTACTTAGCGCCGTCTCTGCTGGCCCGACGATGTCCTTCTCCTTCTGGACGACGCCACCCGGCACAGTACCCGAGAAATATTCAAAGCGGCCCTACGACAGGAAAACACAAAATCGCACATGAAATACCTCGACGGAGAGGAGATGCACAGAAAAATTGAGAAGCTTGACAAGCTTCGGAATAGGGAGGAATGCCTTCTGGCCCCCTTGTCTTCTTTCTGAGGCGCCGTGTGGACCGAAACAGACCATCTTTTGTGAAGATGTGGACTCCAGTATCCAACCAGATCAAGAGAAGAGACTCCCTGGCTGTAGTCAGCGAAAGGATCCGATACGCTCGACACAGACTAGAGGAGACCTGAAGAAAACTCTTGAGGCTTCACATGCAGTTGGCGTGAACGCTCTCCCCTGCCTTGTGGGAGTGGATACTCAGTAAATTGTTCTCAAATCAACATAGCATGGTAATCGGTCACCTGCACATAAGCCAGTAAACACGAACGCCTTGGGATTAAACCACTACAAGAATAATTTCAGAGAACTATAATCAGCTGTGCAGAGAAGATATTTGGCGATGCAAAGACCACTTCATACAAGGTTCTACCGTTAAATGACCCATATAGGTTTGTACTTTTATGTCTCCCCTTTACAACGAGAACGTACCCTAAGCACACTATTGCTCAGAGCATGCGGAATCTAGGACCGAGACATTGTAACATCCGAACTGTAGCACCTGCAGGGTGTAGTTTAATACAAATGGTTGCACACCAAGCGAGGTGGCGCAGTAGTTAGCCCACTTGAATCACATTCGGGAGAGCGACAGTTGAAATCCACGTCCAGCTATCCTGATTTAGGCTCTCCGTGATTTCCTAAAATCATTCCAGGGAAATGTCGAGATGATTCCTCTGAAAGGGCACGGCCGATTTCCTTCCCACCCTTGAAACTATCCAAGCTCGTACTCCGTCTTTAGTGACCCCGACGGGACGTTAAACCCCAATCTCCCTCCTCCAACGAACTGTTACAGCAACGGCCAGATTGTTGGAACTAGTTCAAAAATGGTTCAAATGGCTCTGAGCACTATGGGACTTAACTTCTGAGGTCATTAGTCCCCTAGAACTTAGAACTACTTAAACCTAACTAACCTAAGGACATCACACACATCCACGTCCGAGGCAGGATTCGAACCTGCGACCGTAGAGGTCGCGCGGTTCCAGACTGTAGCGCCTAGAACCGCTCGACCATCCTGGTCGGCGTTGGGACTAGTCAATGATTACTTAGAACTCCGGATACTGGGAGTCTGCCTAATCCCTTGGAAATATCTGAAAATACAGGGTGGGACAAATAAAAGTGGCCTGGACCATTTGTGGGCAGCATTAACCAACGAGAAAAAACCTACAGTTACTTCCAACAGAATGAAGCGACTGCCCATACAGCAGCCGAACCTTGGAACACATTCACACAATCTTCACATCTGACGTAGTTCTCACAGAGGTCAGTCAGGTCGCAGCCCTAGCTGACCACCCAGGTCACCTCATGTGTCAGTGTGCAAGCGCTTTTTGTGGGGAGCCCTCAAGTCTGATGTGTATTGCAACAACCATTTTGTCTTCAAGAACTGCAGCAGAACATTTCGGATGAGGTTGCAACAATTCCAACAGTCCTGCTTCGATCTACCTTCAGTAACATGCTGACCAGGGCCTGAAAGTGCCAAGAGGTAAATGGTGATCACATTTAACATCTGATATAGTCAGGTTGGTACTGTACTTCCTTTCCTCTGCTGGGTTTCTTTGTGTCCTAGACCTCTGTTCTCTGGCCACCTTCATTTGCCCCACGCTGTCTATGTATGGCAGACTACACGGACGGTACAGGAGACATCAACTGAGTATCAAAGCCATACAGACAACAAACAGCCAACAAAGTCTGCTGTGGGAGAATACTGTATCTCTCACAGGCATATCATAAATTACTATGGCCCCAAATTGTTGCACAGCCCAACATCTTCCGATACTTTGTTCTGAAAGAGGCTATAGAGGTCCAACCGCATGATTTACAGATAAATAAAGACAGCAGTTATCAACTGCATAAGCCTGGTACCCAGTCTTGATTACGGTCATGTAGAGATGGGCGATCCGCTTCTGAACTGATTGAAAGAGTCAGATCCTTCTATCACGTGAGCAATCAGTGACACGGAAAAAAGGAGCGTTAACTCCTCTGATCAGAAATGTCGCTCTTGTGATATTAGTGAGGAGAACGAAGATTCTGAAACAGGCTGCTACATCGACACCCTATATTACGTCTTGAAGGAAACCTCTCTCAAATTTCGGGAAAATGTGCAGTACAACATTTGCGTATATCTATTCGCATATCTTACTATTGTGTGCAACTTATCTGTCATGAAATGAATAGGAAATGAAGAAAGATAAGGCCTTCAGGACACAGCATTAATGAGAAAAACCCTTTGCTGCCTTACACTGGGTGTGAACGATAACTTCACAATTTACCACCATGGTATAGAGGAAGTCATGAGGAGACGACTTAATATAGGACACTTATGGTATATCAAGTCGCGAAACTACTGGCCTAAGAAAAAGTACCTAAGATTCAGCACATCAGATCTTAATTTCTAAAATCTTAGGTTCCACAAGACACCTCTTGAATCATACAACCCCATCACCCATCCTCCCCGCCAGCCATAAAAGTGACAAGTTTCGAGTTTTCAAAACTTGTGATCAAACTTCCAGTGATAAGTCATTTTTTAAAGAATACTGTTCTGACATTCTGATTTTAAAACATAATTTCTGATAATCAAAACAATAAAGCTACAAGATTTAATATAAGCAACAGGAGCTACTGGCTGGTCCTATAGGACTGTCACTTTGGTCCCCGCTTCTGCTCGATACATACCGGCTCAAGTCATTAGTATTCGTGACTATGAGATCTTGTTTAAAATTGCTGTCAGTCGCAACGTTCTAATAATTGCACTGTAGTTGCCAGTTGGACGTGTGCTGACTATTAATGAATAAAGCGCTTTGTGATAAATAACAATGAAGATATTCCTGACCCATCGGTGTGACATACAAGTCCACATTCCCAAAGAGTTAGGCAAAGCTAAATACGGTGTGACATGAGACACGGAGTTTTAAATGTCATTTGTCTTCTACTCATTGATTTGTATTATCACATTCACTGGTGCTAGCACAGCGGCAAATTATAGTTACATTGCCATGTAATACACGTGTAGTACTTTAAATTTCCGGTGCCGACTTGTTCCAGTGAGTTCATAAAAAATTTCGTATGAGGTGCAGGAATGCCGGTCCGTTGCGTTCCGGCCGAAATTAAGCCCTGCAGCACAGGCGCATTGCTCGAGATTTTCTAAATCCTCTCACACTCTTTCAGCAAACTATTAGTCAGAAATAACAAAATGGATAGGATCTTTTATGCAGGAAATTTAGCGTAGTTTAATTTTGTACTGTTGAATGTTTTAGCTAGACGCCGCTATATTCGACTTATTCCAAGAAAAATATGCAAGCGAGACATTCAAGCGCACCCCCATCCCCACAATTATCCCTCACCATTCAGTACTACTAGTGTCTTGTTCATAGCACACACCCCTATCTCCGTAGATAATATGCTATTGCACGAATTGTTTCCCAAATTCGCCCTTTTTTGATCTTCACTGACTAGGCTATTACCTCACGGGGTCATTAGTTCACTTTAAAATTTCAAAACTGACACATGTGTAAGTTTCACCACACATTTTTGTGAATTTTAGCAGCATAAAATCAATATTTAAATCGTTTAGTTCGAGTAGCCTTCTTACTACGAAATTACAGTGCTTGTAAGGGTTAAGTTTATGTCGAACTGTAAACATAATTGGTTCCTGCATAACGCTTAGGAAAGTATTTTTTTTCCCACTTGCACTGGACAGTTTAAATTAATGTTAACAAAATAGCCCACTAAGCCCATGGTATAACAGGCTAGTCAAGGAAGAGCAAAAAGCGTGGTATACGTGAAATGATTCGCGTAGTCGCACATTTTGCGCAGTAGCAGGAGGGGTTGCATGAACCATATACTATAAATCCTGTTTGGTGGAAGATGAGTGCGGCAGTGGGGATGCGTTTCAAAGACAGTTTTGTAGGTTTGTCTTGAATTCTAGAAAACCGCAGCTTGAATCGAAAACGTATGCCAGTACAAAGTTAAACTGCATCAAATTACGTACAGAAAACGTTGTACTCGCTTTTCGCCATGGGCTAAGAGTTTGTGACAAGCGACCGAGAGAATACTGAAAATCTCGTGTTACGCTCATGCGCTGTAGATTAGGTTTTTTTTTCGCCAGTTTGAGGTAGTTTCCCGACTTGACAGTCCATTATAGTCCTATATCAAACTGTTCGAATCGACCTCCTGTACACTACTGGGGTAGGCCTACGTTGTGAACAGTTATCGTTTACACCCTGTATTTTCGCTCTTGATTTGGAAAGAAAATCACAGATTCAAGAATCCCAATAAACGTTTACATACATGTAAGTGAGTTCTTACTTCTTATCATTCGGCATAACATCACACTCAGACTATATTGTCAACGATCATATGACTCACGTGAGCAGCGGTCTTCAGCGACTACTCATACGGAACGGATCGTAATGCAACTTTGGAGTCACACTTCTCCCACTGGCTTACCAGCTGACCGATCTCACAGGCTGATCCAGTGCACACTCTGATCCAGCTCACTGACTGATCTGGACTAGCGGCTGATCCAGCTTACTGCCGCTCATGTAGAGTGGATAGCAATGTGACTCGAAGTAATGATTTAAATAATGAAAAATAGCAGCAGTTACGCAATTTTTCATGTTTAGCATAAAGCCTTTTTAAATTTATTCTCATGTTCAAGTGCATTTGTTTGCATAAATATTTTTGCGATGTTTGCGTGGGTTGATGTCCACTACTACATATCTGGGTACTTGTTATCAGATAATGTATATTAGTAGAAGAACCCACTCTTCATTTTTTACTGAAAATCACTCGTTTCACTCATTCTTTTCACTAGAAAATGAAAGCGTATCCAGAACCTACACTTTTCATCTACTATAATCCACTTTTCAGGTATAACTGACTTAATTTTACTTAAATTACTTAGAAAAATTAATAAAAATACCCTATAGCTTTGAGATGGACACATAACCAGAAAGCGCATAGGTTGAGATCCG